>NW_026576339.1:0-32500 GCF_028641065.1 Leucoraja erinaceus
GGTGAGATGGTAAAGTTGGAAAAGCCATGAAGGTCAATGTTTTCAGACAGTGGATGGTAGAGAGATAGAACGAGATGCAGAGGTGGAGGTGAGTACAGTTACTGCGTAATGTTTACAATTGCGGTACGTAAAGGTGTAATCCATAAGAAGAATGAAAACTGAAGAAGCTTTCCCTAGCTGGATGGCACAGTTTTCTCCTACACAACGTGTTCAACACAAAGTGGTGATGAATCTTTCAATCGGCAAGGCACATCTGTCACTGACAATGTACGAACTCATCACTGACCCTGCAAATATTTATCAACTGGTTAGAATCTGAGCTTCAACATTTTCGGAGCTGTTCTACAAAAACATTCAGCGTTTCAATCAAGAGCGTGTCCTACCTCCTTCTCCGACCAGCTGCCTCCTGAAAGAAAAAAGACACACGTCTGAATAACTGAGACAGAACATCCATATCCCGACGGCAGAAATGGCACGCAGATTGCCACAAGATTCCTAGTTACCAACTCTTATGGCGGCAGCTGCACAGACATATAAATAGTATTTCCGTCGGGACAAAGAACCACGGGGGGAAACACAAGGAACGTACATGAAAATGATGCCATCATTGAGAGGGTGCAGGTTAGGGACAAGAATGAGGAGATGGTGGGGTGTTATCTGAAGAAGATGTCAGGGAACGTAGGGATGGGGCGATTTAAGATTATCTGTGGATTTTTAAATGTGTGGGGGGGACAAATAGTATTGCTACTTTTAGGGGGGTGGTGAGATTGGAACCTTCACGTGGTCCATCCTGTTTCGACGAAATGCAATCAACCTGGCGTGCACAAATATGATCAAATAGAACAATTTGTCCTACAGTTTGATACTGTGCACGCCATACGCAAGAAAAAGCAACTACTTTTAGGGAGACTAAAATTCAAAGATGAAATATGGGATGGCCTTTAATAAATCCATTAGTCCTGCAGTAAAGGGAACGGGGAACTCAATTCACACAAAAGTGGCCAAAGCCAATATTGGAGACACATTGAAGGGGGAGTAGGATAAGCACAAGAGATTGCACCCTGTTTGCCTCATTACCTACATGTTAAATTCATGGATGACTGATGATAAATGATGATGTGTGCGCCACGTTCGAGATTTCAATGTTAATACTCACAATGTGGTCATGGCTAATCTTGCCCCGGACTGAACTCCCCATTTTTCCCCTCATGTTCAATTCCTGGAAATGTCAACAAAAAATTATCTCCTTCTGGTTCAAATACTGCTAACATTTTCAATCCCCAAAAGTCTCTGGGTTGGAGAATTCCAGAGATTTCACTGCTCTCTATCCAGTCGTGGTCCTTGGGGACAATGGTGAAACGACTCTTCATGCTTTTCAACTGCAAGGAATATCGATGCAACCTCTGCAGATGAGACAAGCCCCTCATCCTGCAATTATCCCGGTGATCAGTTTCGTGTTGCCTCCAATGCTGTAAACAATGCTCTGTTTCTAAATGCCCCGCAGCCTGTCTGTCTGGAAGCTTCACTGAAATGTGTAATGACTTCCTGCATATTTTGTTGAATAAGGTTGTTTCCTTAAGGGCTAACATTTCAGCACCTGCCTCTGACCCTTCTGTTTTCGGTCCCTTTTTTTTTTTTAACTTGGTGGTATTCGACAAGTTTGAGCCTGTGACTATATCGTATTTAAAGGATGTGGTTTCTCATATTAAGCCATCGGGTTCTCCTTGTGATGCGGTCCCTCCACATCTTTTAAAGGAGGTTTTCTCCCTAGTATAGGGCAGTCGGTTCTTACCCCGTTATTAACAGCAGCTTGTGTTCTGGGGTTGTCCCCGTGAGTTTTAAACATGCGGTAGTGCAACCACTACTTAAGAAACCTGGCCTGGATCAATCTGTTCTGGCCAATTTTAGACCCATCTCGAAATTGCCTTTTATTTCTAAATTACTGGAGAGAGTTGTTTATGCTTAGCTGAAACTATTCCTGGAGGAGCATGATATTCGGGAGATCTTCCAGTCTGGATTTAAAACCATGCACAGCACGGAGTCAGCATTGCTAAGGGTTTTTAACAACATCCTCCTGGCTAATGATTCTGGGGATTGTGTGGTTCTTGTCCTGCTGGACTTGTCTGCCGCCTTTGATACGGTGGACCATAATATCTTATTATCTCGGCTACAGCAGTTAGTGGGCATCTGCGGCAGTGCCCTGGGATGGTCCAGGTCCTATCTGGCGGGCAGAACCATGTGTGTTAGCCTTGCTGGGTTTGAATCCTCTTCCGCTCCCCTGTCATATGGGGTTCCACAGGGTTCGATTCTGGGGCCCCTGCTTTTCTAGCTGTACCTACTTCCTCTGGGTTCCATCCTTAGAAAGCATGGCATCTCTTTCCACTCTTATGCAGATGATAACCAGCTTTATTTGCCGCTGAGGGGGGAAGACGCCTTTTCTGTAAAATCGCATCTGTCTTGTCTTGATGACATTAAGTCCTGGTTGGCCCTAAACTTTCTTGGATTTAATGAAAAAAAGACAGAGGTGATTTTATTTGATCCCAATGGCTGCCGTGAACCTCCATTTGTTGATTTAGGTCCATTGTCAAGGTACGTGAAGCCAACAGTTGTGAACCTGGTTTTTAGGATGGGCAGTGACTTTAAATTAGATCGCCAAATATGCGCGGTGGTTAAGTCCAGCTTCTTTCACCTAAGGAAGCTGGCGAAGGTGAAGCCCATTCTCGAGCAGCAGCATTTTGAAACAGTAATCCATGCCTTTATTACATCTAGGCTGGATTACTGTAACGCGCTCTATTTTGGTGTTGCTCGTTCTTCACTGGCTCGTCTCCAGTTGGTTCAGAATGCTGCTGCTCGCCTTTTAACAGGGACTCGAAAGAGGGAGCACATATCGCCAATTCTGGCCTTTCTCCACTGGCTCCCGGTGCACTTTCGAGTTCATTTTAAGATACTGTTATTTGTTTTTAAATCTCTGAATGGGCTCGCCCCCGCCTTACCTCTTTGAGCTGCTCCACCCATACGCTCCTGCCCGGTCCCTCAGGTCAGCTGGTCAGCTGCTCCTGGAGGTACCGAGGTCTAGTCGGAGGCTCAGAGGGGATAGAGCCTTCTCTGTTGCTGCTCCGGCACTCTGGAACACCCTGCCATTGCACATCAGACAGGCCCCCTCACTGTCCATCTTCAAATCCAGTGTTAAAACACATTTGTACTCCCTGGCTTTTGACCATGCCTGAGGCTTTGCTTCTGTTTGTGGTGTTTTTGATGTTTCTTTATTTTACATGTCTTTTCCTACTATTTCTTTTGATTGTTATTTTTGGTGTGTATTAACTTTTTTGCCAATGATTAGTGATGTACAGCACTTTGTTGCAGCTATGTTTGTTTTTAAAGTGCTCTATAAATAAAATTATTATTATTATTTATTATTAACATAATTTCATGGTTAAGGTCACGAAATCTATGCAAAATGGTCTTGATGTGCCTCGGATAATTGTGACTTACCCCCCCTCCCCCCCTCTACAAGATTCTGCAAGTATATGAACAGCAGAAGAATATCCGACGGAACTATTCCCCTTTAAGAGTAAAATGATAACTAGGGATAGAACAGGTCCAATTTAGTGCTGTTAAGGAGGACAAATTCCAATGTGCATCCTAGGCTAAAATCATTAGACTGCCTGCACTGGGATGTTCTAACACCACAAACTCCTTTTCCTCTAATGCTGACCATACAGAAGATTCTCCCCGTAGTCTTATGATTCCTGCAGATTTTCCTTCTTTTCGGGGAAATATTACACGTTAACGAACTCAGTGACAAGATCACTGCGACTCTTTCTCAAGGAGTTTGCAGGCTGTCCTGAGATCCCACAGTTTATGTAGGTGGCCATTTAGTTTGGGAACAACAGCAGCACATCGCTGGAACAGACGGAACATTGACCCAGCTCTGAATGACTGGTAAATGATGCATTCATTTCAGAAATGTCACCCACCATGTTGTGACTGTGCAGTTTCACTTTGCCTAACTGTAGTGTAACCCCTCACCTTCAGAAATATCCCGTTGTCTTTTTGATCCATCTGTTCCTGCAACGTTGAGAGTTCCTTTTGGATGGAATTTAAATTTGCTTGAATCTCTTGAAGCCTTTTCTCCATTGCGTTCCGAATTTTCTCCTCTTCTTCCCGGATATCTGCGAGTACACGCCGCTCTTTCTCAGTGAAAATCTGGTGCAGTTCAGCAAACTGGGATGTGATCTGTGACTGAAGGTTGTGTGACTGTTCCTGTGGAATGAAAGGTGAAGATCAAGATATAATGTCACTGTGTTGTCTTTCCTAACGATATGTGAGGGGATAGTTGGCCAATCAACCTTGTGGCATTGAGCACAGAAATAAGCCATTTGGCCCAACATGTCCATGCTGCCAACCCTAGTAATCTACAATAGTCCCACATTCACTTGGATTTAATCCGTATCTTTAATTACAGTGGCAACTCAAATCCTTGTCCAAATGCTTCTGAAATGTGGATAAAAGTGGACAGTTCACAAGTTATAGAGGTAGAATTAGGTGATTCGGCCCATCGATTCTACTCCACCACTCAATCATAGCTGATCTCTGCCTCCTAATCCCATTTTCCTGCCTTCTCCCCATAACCCTGACACCCTTTCCAATCAAAAAAAGGTCTCTCTGTGCCTCAAAAACATCCACTGACTTGGCCTCCACAACCCTCTGCGGCAATGAGTTCCAAAGATGAATTACCCTCTGACAAAATATGTTTAGTTTTTTTTAGTTTAGAGATACAATGCGATATCAGGCCCTTCGGCCCACCGGGTCCGTGCCGACCAGTAATCCCCACACATTAACACTTTTTACATTTACCAAGCCTATTAACCTACAACCCTGCACGTCTTTGGAGCGTGGGAGGAAACTGAAGATCTCGGAGAAAACGTTACGGGGAGAACTTACAAACTCCATGCAGACAGCACCCATAGTCGGGATCCAACCCGGGTCTCCGGCGCTGTAAGGCAGCAATTCTATCACTGTGCCACCATGACCGCTTTTCTAAGTTCCTCCTCACCTCCTTTCTAAAAGAGCGCCCTTTAATTCTAAGGCTACGACCTCTGGTCCTGCAGTCACACCAGTGGAAACAATGGAGAGGGAGAAGGGTAGATCGGAGGTGTCAGTGTTGCAGTTGAATAAAGGGGACTATGGGGCCATGAGGGAGGAGCTGGCCAAAGTTGACTGGAAAGATACACTAGCAGGGATGACAGTGGAACAACAATGGTAGGTATTTCTAGGAATAATACAGAAGGTGCAGGATCAGTTCATTCCTAGGAGGAAGAAAGATTCTAAGGGGAGTAAGTGGTGACCGTGGCTGACAAGGGACGTCAGGGACAGTATAAAAATAAAAGAGAAGAAGTACAACGTAGCAAAGATGAGCGGGAAGCAAGAGGATTGGGTAATGTTTAAAGAGCAACAGAAGATAACTAAAAAGGCAATACGGGGAGAAAAGATGAGGTACTAAGGTAAGCTAGCCAGGAATATAAAGGAGGATAGTAAAAGCTTCTTCAGGAATGTGAAGAGGAAAAAATTAGTTAAGACCAAAGTTGGACCCTTGAAGATCGAAAAAGGTGAATTTATTATGGGGAACAAGGAAATGGCAGATGAGTTGAACAGATACTTTGGATCAGTCTTCACTAAGGAGGACACAAACAATCTTCCTGATGTACCAGTGGCCAGAGGATCTGGGGTGACGGAGGAACTGAAGGAAATCCACATTAGGCTGGAAATGGTGTTGCTTAGACTGATGGGACTGAAGGCTGATAAATCCCCAGGGCCTGATGGTTTGCATCTCAGGGCACTTAAGGAAGTGGCTGTAGAAATCATTGATGCATTGGGGATAATTTTCCAATGTTCTATAGGCTCGGGATCTGTTCCTGTGGATTGGAGGGTAGCTAATGTTATCCCACTTTTTAAGAAAGGCGGGAGAGAGAAAACGGGGAATTATAGACCAGTTAGCCTGACATCGGTGGTGGGGAAGATGCTGGAGTCAATGATAAAAGATGAAATAGCGGCACATTTGGATAACAGTAACAGGATCGGTCCGAGTCAGCATGGATTCACGAGGGGAAAGCGGCTGGACCGGATGGATTTGGTTGCGAATTCTATAAGGCATTTCATAAGTCGCTTGTCCCACTCCTAATTAGGATGATCAATGATTCGATTAAGAATAACAGGTTTCCGAAGTCCCTGTACGAGTCAAATATATGTATCCTGTTAAAAAAAGACAAGGATAAAACGGAACCTGGTAGCTACAGGCCTATTGCTCTCCTCAACTTTGATCAAAAGGCTATCACAAAAATACTAGCTAATAGACTGGGGAAGCATGTTTCATCAATTATACACCCTGATCAGACAGGGTTTATTCCAGGTAGATTTTCGTTTTGTAATGTGCGTCGACTCCTGAATAATTTATATAGCTCCACCAAGAGGCGGGATTCTAGAGCGGCCATCTTGTCCTTAGACGCCGAAAAAGCGTTCGATCAGATAGAGTGGCCCTATATGTTTGAGGCACTTAAAAGATTTGGGTTTGGGGATTCCTTTATTGCGTGGGTCAAAATGGTGTATCTTTGTCCGACATCATCCATCCTCACTAATAATGATAAATCTGGACCTTTTGACTTACAACGTGGGGTCAGACAGGGAGATCCTCTGTCCCCCTTACTCTTTGATATTGCTCTGGAGCCCCTCGCAATAGGTATCAGGAGTCACCCAAACATCAGGGGTATAAAGGTGGGGAATGTGGAAAGTCGTGTGGGGCTTTACGCCGATGACACATTACTATATCTCTCCGATCCAGAAGCCTCTGTTCTTCCCTTGTTAGATTTTATTAAATCATTTGGCAAGCTTTCTGGATACACAGTCAACTGGAGTAAGAGTGAGTTCATGCCTTTATCAGACAATATAGATTCAGATTTTCTTGAGGCTCTACCATTTAAGATAGTATATGACCATTTTACATATCTAGGACTCAAAATACCCCTAAACCCCAAACTTATATTCAAACTCAACTATGCTGATATGATTACAAAGTTAAAACTGAACATAGAGAAATGGAGGATTTTACCCTTGTCTATAGTGGGGCGTATTAACGCTATCAAGATGGTGTCTCTTCCTAGATTCATATATTTATTCCAAAATCTTCCAATTTTTCTTACTTCATCATTTAAAAAAAAATTGGACTCCATTATCCTTCCATTCATTTGGGGCTATAAAGCCCACCGTATATCAAAGGCACATCTTCAAAAGCCAAAAAAGGAGGGAGTAATGGGCCTTCCTATATTTAGGCACTACTATTGGGCAGCCAATGCTAGAGCTCTGATTTACTGGCAATGGGGATTCCCAGATGAACCTTTGGATAATAATAATAATACCCCTTTGTGGCTAAACATTGAAAACACAGCAGTGAAAAATTCCTCCCTCTGTACTTTGCTTTTTTCCAAAACAGAATCCCCACATAAGTTGGTTGGTGAGAACTTCATTTTAAGAAATTCTATTCGAATTTTAAATCAGATAAGAAGTTTCAGTACATTGTCAAATGTCTCTATTTACACCCCCATATGTCACAACCACTCCTTTTTGCCATCACAAACAGATGGGGTGTTTGCTGTCTGGAGGGACAAGGGCCTTGCGACCCTCAGAGATCTATATATTGACAAAATGTTTGCTTCGTTTAATCAGCTGAAATCAAAATTTAACCTTTCCAACTCTCATTTTTTTCGCTATCTCCAAATTAGGCACTACGTTAAAGATCAAATTGCAAATTTTCAAACCATGCCTGACAGTTGCCGACTCTATGAGCTCCTGCAGCTTCCTCCAGACTCCAAACATCTAATATCTCGCTTTGTGAGTCTATTCACCACCTCTGTATCCACTACCCATCTGAAAGAAGCCTGGTCTACTGAGCTGAATTTCGAGGTGGCTGACGACACTTGGAGTGAAGGTCTGACCAGAATCCAAACTTGTTCGATCAATGTCAGGTATAAACTGATTCAGTTTAAAGTCATCCACAGACTCCATTACTCAAAGACCAAATTACATCGAATCTACCCTGCTATTTCTCCATTATGTGACAGATGCAAAAGTGCAGATGGTTCTTTAACACATATATTCTGGCTCTGTCCTCATATACAAATATACTGGTCTAAAATATTTAAGTGGTTTTCTGGGGTCTATGGAAAAGATATTCTCCCTGATCCAGAACTGGCACTTTTTGGATGCTCAGAGACTGCTTTGTACTTCACGTCTGAAGAACAACAAGCACTGATGCTTGGTATGGTGGCAGCCAAGAAAATGATCCTAACAGACTGGAAATCATCTACACCCCCCTGCTTCGAAAAATGGCTCAATGAAATGATAATAATCATACAGATGGAAAGGATACGCTTCTACAACTCCAAGGTACCAAACAACTTTTTAAGTGTTTGGGGACCATTTATCAACCACCTCAAAGTCCAATAATTTCATAATTTCATATTATCTGCAGCGATGTAGTCCTGTGACCTTTACTTCTGCTTTTGCAATGCATGACTGTGTAGCACCATGTGGATTGTACCAATACTCTTATGTCTGGCCGCTTTGTTTTATTTATTTTTATTTATTTATTTTTTAATTTTTTAATTATAATTATTTGTTTTTCCTGCCTTTTTTTTTCCTGTTGTCTTTTTCAGTTTTTATTTATTTATTTATTTTTTGTTGTTTGTTTTGTTCAGTTTTGTTAAAAAATTGTATAAAATAATAAAAAAATAAAAAATATTAAAACGGAAATCATGCTTGACTAATCTTCTGGAATTTTTTGAAGATGTAACTGGGAAAATAGACAAGGGATGTAGTGTACCTGGAGTTTCAGAAAGCATTTGATAAGGTCTCACATAGGAGATTAGTGGGCAAAATTAGGACACATGGTATTGGGGCTAGAGTGCTGACATGGATAGAAAATTTGGAGTAGGCCATTCGGCCCTTCGAGGCACCGCCATTCAATATGATCATGGCTGATCATCCAATCAGTATCCCGTACCTGCCTTCTCTCCATACCCCCTGGATCCCCTTAGCCAAGTGGCCTCAAGTACCCTGTGGCAGAGAGTTCCAGAGATTCACCACTCTCTGCGTGAAAAAACAGTTTTAGTTCTCGGGAAAGGATTTCCCCTTTATCCTTAAGCTGTGACCCCTTGGGACTTCCCTAACATCGGGAACAATGTTTCCTGCAAGCCTGTCCAACCCCGTAAGAATTTTGGGATTATAAACCAAGGTCCCTTCCTGAACATCCCAGGAATGTCTGCAGGCAATAATGTCCTTCCTCAGATTTGTAGACCAAAACTGTACGCAATGGTGGGTCTCACACATACGTACAACTGGTAGAACCTCTCTGTGCAATGGGCAACATACCATTCGCTTTTTTTATTCCTGCTGCACACTGATGCCTTTCAATGACTGGTGTACCATGACACCCAGGTGCTGCATCTCCCCCTTTCCCAATCGGCCACCATTTAGATAATAGTCTGCTTTTCTGTTTTTGCCACCAAAATGGATAACCTCACATTAATCCACATTATACTGCATCTGCCAAACATTTGCCCACTCACCCAGCCTATTGCAGTCAACAGCTAACACTGCCCCCCAGCTTAGTGTCATCCGCAAACTTGGAGAATTGCCTTCAATTCCCTCATCCAGATCATTAATATATATTGTAAATTGGGGTCCCAGTACTGAGCTTGGGGTACAAATGCCTGCCATTGTGAAAAGGACCCGTTTACTCCTACTCTTTGCTTCCTGTTTGCAAGCCAGTTTTCTATCCACATCAATACTGAACCCCCAATGCCATGTGCTTTAAGTTTGTATAGTAATTTTTTATGTGGGACCTTGTCGAAAGCCTTTGGAAGTCCAGATACACCACATTGGTTCTCCCCTATCCACGCTACTAGTTACATCCTAGAAAAATTCATAAAATTTCATGATTTACAAAGCTGAGTCCAGATTTCACCACTTTCCAAAATGTGCTGCTATCCCATAATAACTGACTCTAGCAGTTTCCCCACTACAGATGTTAGACTAACTGGTCTGTAATGTGGGGTTACGTTTGCTACCCGCCAATCTTCAGGAACTAGAATCTGAGTTTTGAAAGATTATTGGTTGGCAGACAAGAAACAAAGAGTAGGGATTAACGGGTCCCTTTCAGAATGGCAGGCAGTGACTAGTGGGGTACCGCAAGGCTCGGTGCTGGGACCGCAGCTATTTACAATATGCATCAATGATTTGGATGAAGGGATTCAAATATTAGCAAATTTGCAGATGACACAAAGCTGGGTGGCAGTGTGAACTGTGAGGAGGATGCTATGAGAATGCAGGGTGACTTGGACAGGTTGGGAGAGTGGGCAGATGCCTGGCAGATGACGTTTAATGTGTATAAATGTGAGGTTATCCACTTTGGTATAAAAAAACAGGAAGGCAGATTACTATCTAAATGGCGTCAAGTTGGGAAAAGGGGAAGTAAAACGGGATCTGGGGATCCTTGTTCATCAGTCTATGAAAGTAAGCATGCAGGTACAGCAGGCAGTGAAGAAAGCGAATGGCATGTTGGCCTTCATAACAAGAGGAATCGAGTATAGGAGCAAAAAAGTTCTTCTGCAGTTGTACAGAGCCATTGTGAGACCACACCTGCAGTCGTGTGTGCAGTTTTGGTCCCCTAATTTGAGGAAGGACATTCTTGCCATTGAGGGAGTGCAGCGTAGTTTTACAAGGTTAATTCCCGGGATGGCGGGACTGTCAAATGCTGAGAGAATGGAGCAGCTGGGCTTGTACACTCTGGAGTTTAGAAGGATGAGAGGGTATCTCATTGAAACATATAAGATTATTAAGGGTTTGGACACACTAGAGGCAAAAAACATCTTCCCGATGTTGGGGGAGTCCAGAACCAAGGGCCACAGTTTAAGAATAAGGGGAAAGCCATTTAGAACGGAGACGAGGAAACACTTTTTCTCACAGAGAGTTGTGAGTCGGTGGAATTGTCTGCCTCAGAGGGCAGTGGAGGCAGGTTCTCGGGATACTTTCAAGAGAGAGCTAGATAGGGCTCTTAAAGATAGCGGATAGCGTCAGGGGATATGGGGAGAAGGCAGGAACGGGGTACTGATTGGGGATGATCAGCCATGATCACATTGAATGGCGGTGCTGGCTCGAAGGGCCGAATGGCCTACTCCTACACCTATTATCCTGTGCTGTTTTGAGGTGTCCTGACGTTACATGCATCACATTGATGAAAACTACACAGGAAATCGAAATTGGAAAACCTCACCAGAACAACAGAAATCTTCTCTTTCTGTTGCTGCTCCATTTGCTCGATCTCGGATTTCTTTTTTGTGAGCGATTGGAAGGAAGATTTCACCTGATCCTGGAGTTGGGATTCAGATCAGAGAAGAAAAATATCAGAAAATATACACGACATGACACAATGATGTGATCAATATCGGTTTGTTTTTACCTTGTAGATTTCAACAGCTTCATCTATCGGTCTGAAGTTGTGAGACTTGTGTTCCCGCCCATCTCGACAGATCACACAGATCAGCGTCTTGTCCGTTTCACAAAACAGCTTCAGTTCTTCCTGATGTTTCTCGCACTGAAGTTTACTTTCCTTCTCTGTCTGATTCAGGCTCAGTGCTCGAGCTTTCTCAGACAGTCTAACCAAGGCCCGATTCACCCTGAGGGTGCGGTCTGTAAATTCCTCTCTACATTCCGGGCAGGAGTTTTTCCCCTCCCTGTCCCAACTCTGTGTGATACAGGAGCGGCAGAAGTTGTGCCCACACTCCAGTGTAACCGGATCGGTGAAGAAATCCAGGCAGATGGGACAAACTGCCTCCTCGGTCAAACTCTCGACCTGGTCTTTTGCAGCCATTTTATCTCCACTTCCTGGTTCAAAATGTTTTCACTGACGTGGAGCTGCTGAATATGGGCGGTCACATGGACCGTCACGGCGGCGCCGCGGTAGAGTTGCTGCCTTACAGCGAATGCAGCGATGGAGACACGGGTTCGATCCTGAGGACGGGTGCTGTCTGTACGGAGTTTGAACGTTCTCCCCATGATCTGCGTGAGATTTCTCCGAGATATTCGGTTCTTCAGAGGCTTAGTAAATGTGTGTGTGATAGAGAGACAGAGGGATGCAGAGAGAGAGAGGGGGGGAGAGAGGGGCAGAGAGAGAGATAGAGAGAGAGACAAAGAGAGACTCCGTTCTAAATGTCTTACTTCTTATTCTTAAACTGTGGCCCCTGGCCAGAGACATGTTTCCTGCGTGTCCAAACCCTTAACAATCGTATATGTTTCAATGAGATCCTCTCTCATCCTTCTAAACTCCAGAGTGTACAAGCCCAGCTGCTCCATTCTCTCAGCATTTGACAGTCCTGGAATTAACCTTGTAAACCTACGCTGCACTCCCTCAATAGCAAGAATGTCCTTCCTCAAATTAAGGGACCAAAACTGCATACAAGACTCCAGGTGTGGTCTCACTAGGGCTCTGCACAACTATAGAAGGACCTCTTTGCTCCTATATTCAACTCCTCTTGTTATAAAGGATGATTCCGTTGCCTGAACTACAGGGAGAGGTTGGGCAGGCTAGGATTTTGTTCCTTGGAGTGCAGGAGGCTGAGAGGTGATCTGATGGAGGTGTATAACATTTTGAGGGGGGATTGGGTGAATGCACAGTCTTTTACTCAAGGTCGGGAAATCAAAAAGCAGAGAACGCAGGTTTAAGGTGTGAGGGGCAAGATTTAATAGAAAGCTGAGGAGCAGCTTCTTTACACAGAGGGTGGTGAGTATGGAACGAGCTGCCAGAGTTTGTGGCTGAGGCAGGTACTAGAGACACTTGGACAGATACATGGATCAGGAAATGTTTAGAGGGGTCTGGCCCAAATGTGGGCAAATGCGACTAGTTTGGAAGGGCCGGCATGAATGAGTTGGGCCGAATGGCCTGTGTCCATGCTATATGCCAATTAAAAACAAAACAGCAGCCTATAAGCTCAGCGGGTCGAGCAGCATCTGTGTAGATGAAAGGGGTAGAAAAGGGTCTGTGGCGGTTTCAGACTGAGACTCTGCATCAGGGTCTGTGAATGCTGGGTCTCCACCTGAAACTACAACATGCACCGTTTCCCCCACGGATCCCCTTTCCAGATTCCAGCGACTACAGTGTCTTGTGCCCCCCCCGACCCCGAGCCTTGTCCAACGCCCCCCCCCCCCTCGCCACCTCCAGCTCTGATCTGCGGCAGGGAGCCGGGCGGGGGTTGGGACGTGGACACTGGTCTATCCCGCTCTCCAGTAGCGCTGCCTCGACACTGAAGCGTTTCCAGCTCTCTCTGTTTCAGTTTCCTGCTGCGGCTTCGCTTGGGCCGGAGTGACTCAGATCCGCGCCCAGCCACGGGGAGTTTCCCAGCGCAGGGGCTGGTGGCATCACACGGAGAGACACGATCTGACAGGGTCGTGGACAGGAGCAGCAGTCAGAGAGGTTTGTCAGGGTGTGGGAGTGTGGGAGAGAGAGAGGGGGGCAGTGGGACAGTGAGAGGTGAACAGAGACACAACCAACGGGACAAAACCGCAGTCAGAGCGACTGTGAGACAGAGAGAGAAAGATGGGGAGTGAGAGATAGAAACAGTGAGATAAGAGTGATTGACAGGAACAGGCAGAGAGGACTGAGAGAGAGAGAGAGAGAGAGAGAGAGAGAGAGAGAGAGAGAGAGAGAGGGAGAGAGAGAGAGAGAGAGAGAGAGAGAGAGAGAGAGAGAGAGACACAGAGAGAGAGAGAGAGAGAGAGAGAGAGGGAGAGAGAGAGAGAGGGGAGAGAGAGAGAGAGGGGCAGAGAGAGAGAGAGAGAGAGAGGGGGGAGGGGGGCAGAATGAGAGAGAGGGAAAGAGAGGGGGGCAGAGAGAGAGAGAGGGGGGCACAGAGTGAGGGGGGCAGAGATAAGTCATCCATGCACTGTATTACTTATATTTATACTTAGGCATTTTAAATATGTATGTCATGTTTTATACTTTGGCAATATAACAATGATGTTTTATCATGCCAATGATAATGCATTTCGTTGTCTCTGTACTGGCACACTGACAATGACAATTAAAATTGAATCTGAATCTGATGAAGATTTAAATTGGGAAAAAAAATGAGAAGGGGGGGGGCACAACATGGGGGGGGGCACAACATGGTGGGGGGGGGGCACAACATGGTGGGGGGGGGGCACAACATGGTGGGGGGGGGCACAACACAACATGGTGGGGGGGGGGCACAACATGGTGGGTGGGGGGGGGCACACAACATGGTGGTGGGGGGGGGCACAACATGGTGGGGGGGGGGGTGGGGGGGGGCACAACATGGTGGGGCACACAACATGGGGGGGGGGGCACAACATGGGGGGGGGGGGGCACAACATGGTGGGGGGGGGGCACAACATGGTGGGGGGGGGGCACAACATGGTGGGGGGGGGCACAACATGGGGGGGGGTGGGGGGGGCACAACATGGTGGGGGGGGCACAACATGGTGGGGGGGGGGGGCACAACATGGTGGGGGGGGGCACACAACATGGTGGTGGGGGGCACACAACATGGTGGGGGGGGGGCACAACATGGTGGGGGGGGCACAACATGGTGGTGGGGGGGCACAACATGGTGGGGGGGGGCACAACATGGTGGGGGGGGGGGGGTGGGGGGGCACCATGGTGGTGGGGGGGGGGCACAACATGGTGGGGGGGGGGCACAACATGGTGGGGGGGGGGGGGGCACATGGTGGGGGGGGGGGGGGGGGCAACATGGTGGGGGGGGGGGGCACATCATGGTGGGGGGGCACAACATGGTGGGGGGGGGGGCAGTGGGGGGGGCACAACATGGTGGGGGGGGGGGGCAACATGGTGGGGGGGGGGCACATGGGGGGGGGGCACAACATGGTGGGGGGGGGGGGGGGGTGGGGGGGGTGCAACATGGGGTGGGGGGGGGCAACATGGTGGGGGGGGGGGGGGGGGGGCAACATGGTGGGGGGGGGGGGCAACATGGGGGTGGGGGGGCAACACCACCATGTGGGGGGGGCAACATGGTGGGGTGGGGGGGCAACATGGTGGGGGTGGGGGGCAACATGATTTCAGACTGAGACTCTGCATCAGGGTCTGTGAATGCTGGGTCTCCACCTGAAACTACAACATGCACCGTTTCCCCCACGGATCCCCTTTCCAGATTCCAGCGACTACAGTGTATTGTGCCCTCCCCAACACCGAGCCTTGTCCAACGCCCCCCCGCCATCTCCAGCTCTGATCTGCGGCAGGGACCCGGGCGGGGGGTTGGGACGTGGACACTGATCTATCCCGCTCTCCAGTAGCGCTGCCCTCGACACTGAAGCGTTTCCAGCTCTCTCTGTTTCAGTTTCCTGCTGCGGCTTCGCTTGGGACGGAGTGACTCAGATCCGCGCCCAGCCACGGGGAGTTTCCCAGCGCAGGGGCTGGTGGCATCACACGGAGAGACACGATCTGACAGGGTCGTGGACAGGAGCAGCAGTCAGAGAGGTTTGTCAGGGTGTGGGGAGTGTGGGACAGAGAGAGAGGGGGCAGTGGGACAGTGAGAGGTGAACAGAGACACAACCAACGGGACAAAACCGCAGTCAGAGCGACTGTGAGACAGAGAGAGAAAGATGGGGAGGTGAGAGATAGAAACATGTGAGATAAGAGTGATTGACAGGAACAGGCAGAGAGGGGGAGAGGATGGGGGGGGGGGCCCACAGAGCACCATGTTGGGGGGGGGGGGGGGGGAGCACAACAGAGAGAGGGGGGTGCAGAGAGGGCAGAGGGGGGGGGGGGCACAGGAGACCATGGGGGGGGGGGAGAGAGAGGGGGGGGGCACCCACCATGTTGGAGAGAGAGACCAACACCAGGGGGGCACAGAGAGAGGTTGGCAGAGGAGGCATGGGGGGGGGGCAGAGAGGGGGGCAGAGAGAAGTGGGGGGGGGGGCAGAGAGAGGGTGGGGGGGCAGAGATAAGTCATCCATGCACTGTATACTTGTATTTATACTTATGCATTTTAAATATGTATGTCATGTTTTATACTTTGGCAATATAACAATGATGTTTTATCATGCCAATGATAATGCATTTCGTTGTCTCTGTACTGTACACTGCCAATGACAATTAAAATTGAATCTGAATCTGATGAAGATTTAAATGGAAAAAAAAAAATGAGAAGGGGGGGGGGGGCAGCAACATGGTGGGGGGGGCACAACATGGTTGGTGGGGGTGGGGGGGGCAACATGGTGGTGGGGGGGGGGGCAACAACATGGTGGTGGGGGGTGGTGGGGGGGGCCCAACATGGTGGTGGGGGGGGGGCAACATGGTGGTGGTGTGGGGGGGCCAACATGGTGGTCTTCCTGGTTCAAAGTGTTTTCCACTGCGCGCGCTGCCGTCTCGGGGATTGAATGTTATTTGTCTGCAAGTGTTGAGTGTTCAGTGTCCTGGCCGCTCCCAACTAATCTCACATGAGGGAGGAGTCAGTTAGACATTAAACTGCATCTGCCCTGTGTCTGTCCACTCCCCCAACCTGTCCCAAATCACCCTTCATCCTCGTAGCATCCTCCTCACAGTTCACACTGTCACCCAGCTTTGTGCCATCTCCTCTCTTTCTCACCTCCTATCCCTCTCTCTCTCCCCTTCCCCCACTGACACATCTCCTCCACCCCTGACTCATCCGCTCCGCCCCGTCCCCTCTCCCCGCTTCTCCCGCCCCTCTCCCTGCCGCACCCCCCTCTCACTTTCCCAGGGCTCCGGCTTCCCGTCTTCCTTCCTCCCTTACACTTCCCACTCCCCACCCACCCCTCGCCTGCACCGACGCTTCCCTCTCTCTGCCCCAGCCCAGCGGGCCGTTTGATTCGGTGAGGTTTCCCCACAAGTCTGGAGCCGGTGCCCGTAGTGTAGACGTGACCGGGACACGGTGAAGGATGCGGCCCTCTGACTGCAAGGCAGCGGGACAGCTGCGGCTGCTGACAGGGACAGAGAGAGAGGCCGCTCGGCCCGCGCGTTGCTGCTGTCCGCTGAGTCGGGAATGGACAATTGTCAGTAAAATGAGGAACTCAGCGGGTCGGGCAGCATCTGTGGAGGGAATGGACAGGCGACCCTTCAGACTGATGGGGGAGTGAGAGAAAGCTGGAACAGAGAGGTGTGTGTGTGTGGGGGGGGGTGATGGGGTGGGGGGGGTTAATGTCTGACAAGTGATTGGTGGAAGAAGGAACTGCAGATGCTGGTTTAAACCGAAGATAGACACAAAAAGCTGGAGTAACTCAGCGGGACAGGCAGCATCTGTGGAGAGAAGGGATAGGTCGATGAAGGGTCTCGACCGCTGAGTTACTCCAGCATTTTGTGTCGATTTTAAGTGATGGGTGGATACAGGTGAGGGGGTGATCAGTGGGTGGAATAAGTGACAATGACTAGAGGTGAAAATGAGACAAAATGATGTCAGATGAGGAGAGAAGAGGCGGAATGAAATGTAAAGCCGGAGGGAGGGAGAGATGGGTGGGGGGGGGATGGGGGGGGGGGGGGTGGATAACAGGGAAATGGGGGTCTTGGAGATGGGAGGTGAGCGGGTTGAAGAGGGGAAAGGAGCAGGGTGACTGGGGAGGGGTGGGAGATGATGACACTGGTTTTCATCCCAAGACCCGAAGTAAGGATAAAGTTTCTCTGTGAATTTATTCCCAGTGAAGGTGTGGAGATGGGACTTGGTGTCCGCGTCGTTAAATGTAACTGTCCCGGACTCGTAACTGAGATAAACTCCCACCCTCCCGGGGATGGGACGGGCTGGGAGAGGGGATGGAGGGGAGGTGAATGCATCAAACTGGTCACCCCACCGCCAGATGCTCCAGACTCCAGTCTCCGGGGTCAGTGGGACCGGTCTCTTCCTCTCCACAGACTCTGCGGCGACTCCCAGATTCCAGCGCCGACTCCCCGCCACCTCCACCTCCCAGTAATAATAATAATATAATAAACTTTATTACGGAAGAGGGGGACAAGGGGAACATTACATTAAAAAATGCATTGCATATTAAAAACATATCATAAAGTACATATACAATCTTAGTCTATCACTTCTAAAAGGGGGGGGTGACTCGGGGGGGGGGGGGAGGAGAGGGGGGGACTATCACAACATCTAAGAGGTTTAGACAGGTAAATGTTAAATTGAATGAAATGATAACTTCGCTTGGGTGTGAGAGGGGGGGGGGAGGGGTGTGGGGGGTGTGTGTGTGTGGGGGTGTGGGTGTGTGTGTGGGTGTGTGGGGGGTGTGTGGGTGTGGGGTGTGTGTGTGTGTGTGTGTGTGTGTGTGTGGTGTGTGTGGGTGTGTGTGTGTGTGTGTGTGTGTGTGTGTGTGGGTGGGTGTGTGGGTGTGTGTGTGTGTGGTGGGTGTGTGGTGTGTGTGTGGGTGTGTGGGTGTGTGGGTGTGTGTGTGTGTGTGTGTGTGTGTGTGTGTGTGGGTGGATTGGATGATGGAGGTGTCGGTCAGAGGCGGGGGGCGGGGACTGAGGGTGGAGCTTCTGTTCCACCGTCACCTTGTGTTGCAGGAACCAAAGATGAAAGTGCAGAACAAAGCTCTATAATCTGCTCTATAATCTTGTTCAATTCAATAATAACAGAATTATGAATCATGAATCTGACACTATATCACACACACAAACTGTTCCCCTGCAACGTTGATTACAACTGCGAGAGGGATATACAACTGCGTGGGACTGGAGGGGGAGGGGTCAGAAGAAGGGTTTCGGCCAGAAACGTTGCCTATTTCCTTCGCTCCATAGATGCTGCTGCACCCGCTGAGTTTCTCCAGCATTTTTGTGTGTACCAATGATATACAAAGTCGGAGGTACACAAAAAAAATGCTGGAGAAACTCAGCGGGTGCAGCAGCATCTATGGGGCGAAGGAAATAGGCGACGTTTCGGGCCGAACCCCTTCTTCAGATTCACAATTAGAAACATAGAAACATAGAAATTAGGTGCAGGAGTAGGCCATTCGGCCCTTCGAGCCTGCACCGCCATTCAATATGATCATGGCTGATCATCCAACTCAGTATCCCGTACCTGCCTTCTCTCCATACCCCCTGATCCCCTTAGCCACAAGGGCCACATCTAACTCCCTCTTAAATATAGCCAATGAACTGGCCTCAACTACCCTCTGTGGCAGAGAGTTCCAGAGATTCACCACTCTCTGTGTGAAAAAAAGTTCTTCTCATCTCGGTTTTAAAGGATTTCCCCCTTATCCTTAAGCTGTGACCCCTTGTCCTGGACTTCCCTAAATTACTTTTATACAAAGTCGGGTCGGGTTAATGAAAGGGCCGACGAAAAGGCTGACTTTCCGCTCCGTTGCGTCTTGATGCACACTACACATCAGCCCATTGGTTTTAGCAGGAGTGCACTATCTTGCTTGCTATAGGATCTTTGCTTCACCCTGCCAGGTCCGTGTTAGGACAGCGAGCTCTGGTTTACAAAAATAGAATTAGGTTAAGAATAAGGGTGCGGCCATTTGGGACTGAGATGCTTTCAAGAGAGAGCTCCTGCACCTTTGTTTCTGTGTCTCCTCCCCGAGGTTTTATTTTATATTATACAATTACTTTTATACAATTACTTTTATACAAAAAATAAAATTAAACATAGAGTATTAACACAATCAAAGGCTGCCTACGTACAAACAAATGATCCACAAATTAATATAACGTCAACTTTATCAACAAGCCACTCAACCTCCCGCGGTGACCAGCGTTCACGTACCGCCTCCAGAGTCCCCGTGGTCACCGCGTGTGTGTTCCCTCTACACGGACACGGACGTAGGCCCGGACAAGGGGCAGGCAGCCGACCCCGGTGTGGCCATAGACTGCCCGCTGCCTGGCCCAGGAGCAGACCGACAGACCGACCTCGAGGGTGCGGTGGGCCAGACCCCCCTTTCCCTCTCCTCCCCTCCTGGTCACCCTCCTGTTTTTGTTCAGTTTACAAATTGAACACGCACGCAGTTGTCGGAATCTCATTGGCACTTTTATTGTCACAGGTGTGAAATGCTACACATTGAAATTATATTTTTGATTACAAACAGTCCAGCAGAGTATTACCGTACCCCAGGTCAGCAAGTGTACATAAACAGTCTACTGATCGTGTAAACAAGAGGGGCCATTGTACAAAATCCACACTCTAGTCATAGAGTGATAGATACAGTGTGGAAACAGGCCCTTCGGCCCAACTTGCCCACACCGGCCAACATGCCCCATCTACACTAGTCCCACCTGCCTGCATTTGGTCCATATCCCTCTAAACCTGTCCTATCCACGTACCTGTCCAACAGTTTCCTAAACGTTGCAATAGTATCGGCCTCATCTACCTCCTCTGGCAACTCGTTCCATACACCCACCACCCTTTGCATGAAGACGTTACCTGCTCCGATTCCTATTAAATGTTTCCCCCCTCACCTTAAACCTATTAGACCATAGACAATGGGTGCAGGAGTAGGCCATTCGGCCCTTACAGCCAGCACCGCCATTCAATGTGATCATCCACAACCAGTACCCCGTTCCTGCCTTCTCCCCATATCCCCTGACACCGCTATTTTTAACAGCTATCTAGCTATCTCCTGAAAGTATCCAGAGAACCGGCCTCCACCGCCCTCTGAGGCAGAGAATTCCACAGATTCACAACTCTCTGTGAGAAAAAGTGTTTCCTCATCTCTGTCTTCTATATAGTGTTTTTTTGGCGGTTGGCAAACAACTTTTTTGGTGCATTACCGCCACCAACTGGCATGGAGTGTGGATCAAACAACACCATTACATATACTAATATCCTATATCCTTCCGAACAAATTGGTTACCCTAAGAAAAAGCAACAGGATTTGATAGCACTTAATTTGAACTCCCTTGCAAAATATCTACCAAATCAAATTGTACTCCTTCTTTTCTGAACTGCTCACTCATCCGTTCTCTCTCCTCCTCATACCTCTCACAATGTACAATGACATGCTCTATCGTTTCCTCTTGCCCACAGTATTCACATCTGCCTGTATTATGCTTGCCCATTACAAAAAGTGTACTGTTCAGACCAGTGTGTCCAAATCTAATTCTTGAAATCACTGTCTCCTCTTCTCTGTTCTTTCCTGCACATCTCATCTCTCCCACTTTCCTCTGGACTCTGTAGAACCACCGTCCTTTCCGCTCTTCCTCCCATTGCTTTTGCCATCTTTCCTTCAGTCTTTGCTTAATAATGTCTTTGATTTCAGTTTTACCTATGTTAATACTTAAATCAATCTTACTTCTTTTTGTTACCTCTTTTGCTACCTTATCTGCCATTTCGTTTCCTCTAATGCCAATGTGTGCTGGTACCCATAAAAATATGACTGTAAGCCCCATCATTTGAATTCTGAATAGTGTTTGTTGTATTTCTATCAAAATGTCTGGTCTACTGTCTGAATGGCTGTGCTGTAAACTCTTTATTGCTAAACTTGAATCTGAACAAATAACTGTCCTTAAAGGCCTAGTATCCTCGACCCACTGTACTGCTAACAATATTGCAATCATTTCACCTGTGTATACTGAGACCTCATTATTGATCCTCTTCCCTACTTTGATGTGAAATTCTGGTACAATAAATGCTACTCCTACTTTATCTACTGAATCTTTTGATGCATCTGTATAAATTTGGACAAAACTGTAGTATCTGTCAATGTATTCCTGTATGATGACTGAATTATACATATGCTGTTTATCCTTGTTTTTCTGTTCTAATATTGTAAAGTCTACTGTTGCATCTGGAAGTATCCAAGGTGGAATTGAAGGTAATGGAACCGTTGGAACCACATTTAATTGTGCTATGCTGATTTGTAATGCTCTCTGGGTCACTGTCCATCCAAAACTTTTTGTTTCCCTTCTCTCCTTTTCCCAGCATGGTTTGACAGTAACTTGTGCTGGGTGTTCTTGACTGTGGCCCTGTAGGTTAATCCAGTAATTCAATGAAAGCTGTATCCTTCTCATCTCTAGAGGCATCTCCCCCATTTCAACCTGTAATGCTGCTGTTGGAGTTGTTTTTATTGCACCTGTACATATTCTCAATGCCCGATATTGAACGTTGTCTATTTTCTTAAGAGAAGTACTTGATGCGGACCCATAAACCACACAACCATAATCTAACACAGATCTAATTAACCCAGTGTATATAGCCTTCAAAGCTGTTCTATCTGCCCCCCAATCACATCCAACTAAACATCTCATTACATTAAGTATCTTCTTACATTTGTCCACTACTTTCTGAATATGAACCATCCATGTAATCCTCTCATCAAACCATAAACCTAAAAAGTTATAGTATTTTACTCTCTCCAATTCCTGGTTATATAATTTTAGTTTTACCTCACTATCAATTTTCTTCCTAGTAAAAAACATTATCTTTGTCTTTTCCACAGAAAATTTGAATCCCCATTTATATGACCACTCTTGTACCTTTATTATAGCCCTCTGTAGTTTCTGCACAACAAACTTCACATTTCTCCCCCTTTTCCAGATTGCCCCATCATCCGCAATCAGTGAAACTCCCATTTCATTTACAATTTCTTCAAATACATCATTTATCATTACTAAAAATAGTAAAGGACTTATTATGCTCCCTTGAGGTGTTCCATTTTCAATATCTAATGTTCCTGAGTATTGATTTCCAACTCGTACTTGTATTGACCTCCCAAATAAAAAATCCTTAATCCATTTAAATATACGACCTTTAATCCCCAATTTACCTAGTTTCACTAATAACCCTTCTCCCCACATCATATCATATGCTTTCTCAATATCAAAAAATACAGCTACTACACTTTCTCTGTTAATTTGTGCTCTCCTAATTTCATGTTCTAAACATATAGCTGGATCCATGGTGTTTCTCCCCTTCCTAAAACCACTCTGGTAATTGGATAAATATCCTTTATTTTCTACATAATATGTTAACCTTTCATTTACCATTTTTTCCATTACTTTACATATGTTGGATGTTAACGCAATAGGCCTATAATTCCCTGGGTTTGTCAGATCTTTACCTGGTTTTCCTATTGGGATTACTACTGCCTCCTTCCAGCTTTGCGGTAATTTCCCACCCTCCCACACTTTATTATAAAATTCTAACAAAAAATCCTTGGATGTTTCACTGAGATGGTTTAACATGGTGTAACAAATCTGATCTTTACCTGGTGCTGACATCTTGGTTTTTCTAAGAGCTCGGTTGAATTCTGTCTTTGTGAATGGTTTGTTAAAAACATCGTTAGTGTCTTCCTCATATCGTATTAACTGTATATTCTCTGCTATAGTATTTTCTTTTCCTTTTCTTCCTTCTTCACTAACATTGTCTGAACTGTGAATTTTAGCAAAAGATTTTGCCAACATCTCTGCTTTCTCTTCATCTTTCACTGCTGTAATTTCACCGTCAGTTAGGATTGGATATTTGTATTCTCTTTTAATTCCTTTCATTCTCCTTATCATTCCCCAAACTTGACCTACTTTTGTCTCCCTTCCCACTGAGTTACAAAATGTCCTCCAAAATTCCCTCTTTGCATTTTTTATTACTCTTCTTACACTTGCTTGCAACCTTTTGTATTCAATAAGATTCTGAAAATTGTGATTTCTTTTCAAAATTTTAAAAGCTTTATTTCGACACTTAATTGCTTTGTCACACTCTTTAGTCCACCATGGTACACTCTTCTTGTTGTGCTTACCTCCTTTCTTTTTAATGGACTTCCTTGCTGCCTCTAAAATGGCTTCACAAACAGAAATATTTAAATTATCCACATCTTCATAAATATCAATTTTCTCCATTTCTTGATCACTAATAATCTTAAACTTCTCCCAATCAGCACCACTAAAAGACCACTTCTGTATTCTCTCTGTATTATACTCCTCTAAACTCACTCCTACTACTATTTCTATATGGTAGTGGTCACTTCCTACCGTTGTTCTTCGAATTACTTCCCATGAACAAACACCCGCCAATGAGTCTGACACTAGTGTGAGGTCTATGGCTGATTCTGACCCTGTTCTGATGTTGATTCGTGTCCCACTTCCATCATTAAGACACACAAGGTTTTTATTCTCCATTAAATCCTCAATCACCATCCCATTTTCATCATTAGAATCATCCCACAACGTGCTATGAGCATTAAAATCTCCACAACATATAACTTTTCCCCCTAAATACCCAGCAAGTTCATCCATCAACTCCATTGAAAGCCTTTTACACGGATTATAAAAATTAACAATTTTAACCTTACCTTCTCTTGTCCAAATTTCAACCACTAAATATTCTAATTCTGTTCCTTTCACCAACAATCTATAATGTATTCCTTGCCTTATAAATATTACACACACCCCTCCACTCCCCTCCCCCCTATCTCTACGGATACTATCATAACCTTTGATGACAAAGTCTAATGAAGGCTTAAGCCAGGTTTCTTGAATACATATGACTTCTGGTTTCTTCTTTAACTCTTTAATGAATCCTTTAAACTCTTGTCCATTTGCTATTATGCTCCTTGCGTTCCATTGTAATATGATCAAGTTGACCTATCACCAGAACCTTCCTGCCTTCCATCTGCTTCAAGCTTTTTATTGATACTCTCCCATGATACTTCTTTTAAACCCAAAAACATCTCTGCTCCCTTAACAATGATTTTTATTTTTTCTGTTTTGTGTTTAACCTGATCAGTACAGTTGATTACATATGCAATGAAAACAATAAGCTTATCAGCTGTCAGTTCTGTGTGAGTTTTGACTGCTTGACTTTCCTCTAATCTCAAAACCGGATGATTCTCTCTCCCAATTATATCCACTCTTCCCCTTTGTCCTTGCACCTTCTTCACTGCCTCTGAGTAGCTTATGTTACTTACTGTTTTCACTTGCTGAATCTCCACAGCCCTCTTCCTGACTTCACATCCCCCATACGTTACCCTGTGCGGTCCTCCGCAATTGCAGCATTTATCCTGCATATTTTCTCTGCACTCTTCAAATCTATGCTCTCCTCCACACTTGGGACACCTCTGCTTCCCCTTACACACCGCTGCTATATGTCCATACCTTTGGCATTTATAACATCGGAGCGGTGGAGGGATATAAGGCCTCACTGGAAAACTCATGCATCCGATTCTCACTTTTTCTGGTAGTTCAGACTGCTGAAACTCCAGAAGCACAGAGAAGCTCTCTACCCTCTTACCCTCCACTGTCCTTAACAATCTCTTAGCTACACTCACCTGGCCCCTAAAAATACTCCTTTTGAGTTTCTCCAGGTCTTCATCTCTCGATGAGATTGCCAGTTGAGCTCCATTCGGCGCGGCCTTGTCGGCTCCGGAAGCCACGGTCTCGAGTAAGGAGGCGGCCGTTTCCAGGGTTCCCATGCCGCTGAGAGGACTCTCCCGACGCCGGAACAACATCACCCGGCAAGAACGGCCTGGAACATCGGGCCTCCGTAGAGGCAACTGTGGAGGCCTCAATTGGCCCGACTATGGGGGGACTGGACTTTGTGCCTTCCCTCATATTGGGAACCATTGTGGGGGGATGTTTTCATGTTAAAGTTCTTTAGTATTGTCATGTTTGTATTCTTTTTTTTTCCTATGTGCTGCATTGGCATAACAAATTCTACCAGCCTGGCTGTGTGGTCATTAAAATCAATCAATCAATCAATCAATCTACAGGAATACCTGTTATTACTCCCCTTGTCACTCTACTCTCACCCAGAGTCTTTCTTTCACTCACCATCTTCTTGCAAACACTTTCAATCTTCAGAGCCTTATTTTTCTGCTCCTCTGTTTTACATATTATTAACAAGTTCCCGTCTCTCAAAATCTTAGCTGTTTCCACCTCTCCTACCTTCTTCTTTAGCTCCCTGGATAAAGCTATCGGAATAATTGACATGCTCATCTTCCTTTCTAAATGTCAGTATTATTTTAACCTCCTTCCTTTCAACCTTTTTCCGAACCGTTCTCCTATCCTCCTCTGAACTGTTCCCTTCAAAACTCCTTTTGCTGCTTTGGCTGAGCTCGTTTTGCCCGACTCCTCCTTCTCCTTGATTCCTCCCTGATCTGTGACTAGACACTGACGTCCAGTCACCAAAAGCCCCATCATCTTGGTCTTCGTCATCCTCTAATCCTACCTGAGTTGCCATTTGATCCAGTTACAAAGCAGTTGATGCCAACCGCCAACTCCTAGTCCCCCTCTCCCTTCCACACGGGAGCTCCCCTCGCCCAGCCGTCGTTGTTCCCCGTCACCCCGCGTTACCCCAGCATTCCATCCATCCATCTTCCTCCCCGCGCGTGCGCGCGCGCGATCTCCAGCCTCACGCCCCCCATCTTGTCTCCGGGCCGCCCGCCCCGCCCCGCCCCCGCGCGCTGCCATTGGCCCTGGCCCCCGTCACTCAGCGCCGCCGACGCCACGGGATTGGCCGCTTGGGCCGGGGGGGCAGTTGCCATGGCGACCGATGGATGTCCCCCCCCCCCCCCCCCCGTGTTGCCCGGGCGACAGGCGACAGGCCCAGTGCGGCCCAGGCAGGCGGTGGAGAGAGGGGCGGGCCCTGGGGGCGCCTCAGGGTAGGGGGGCATCATCATCATCATCTTCATCATCGCCGGTAGCGGGGGACTGCAGACTGGAGGCCGGAGCTGCACCGGGAGCAGCGGCTACGGGAGGCCGGGCCGGGCCGGGCCGGGTAGTGCACGGATATTTGTTTTAATCATAGGAGCAGAATTAGGCCATTCGGCCCATCAAGTCTACTCCGCCATTCAATCAAGGCTGGTCTTGATCAAGAAGAAAGACGTCTATCTCTCCCTCCTGATGATTCTGATTCAGATTCAACTTTAATTGTCATTGTACAGAGACAACGAAATGCAGTAACCCCATTCTCCTGCCTTCTCCCCATAACCCCTGACACCCGCACTAATCAACGATCTATCAATCTCTGCCTAAAACATTTCAATTTCTCTAACTTCAAATAACTATTGCTTTCCCTCTCTCTCTGTCCCTCCCCACCAGAGTTATCTGTCTAGTTGTACTGTCTTCCTGATTAATTTTACTGATTCTCTACCACCTTCCCCATAGCCAACCATGAACCATTCTACATTTCCTTACCATCTGCTTTGATCTGTCGTTTTCACATCTAACCCTTCCATATCACAGGCAATTAGACACTAAGTTACAGGGAGAAGACAAGAGAATGGGGTTGAGGGAGAAAAATAGAACAGCCACAGGTAAATGTCAAAGTAGACTCGATGGGCTGAATGGCTTAATTCTGCTCCTACGACTCATTAACTTATAATAAGCAAAAAGTAGTGGTTAACTTTTCACTGTTCACAAAGCTTTTCATGGTACCTCGGTACACATGACAATAAACTAAACTAGGGATAAGACTACTTTAGGCTTTAGAGATACAGCGTGAAAACAGGTCCTTTGGTCCACCCAGTCCAATCCGACCAGCGATCACCACATACACTAACACGATCTACAAACCACAAACAATTTTACAGAAGCTAATTAACCTACAAACCTGTAAATCATTGGAGTGTGGGAGGAACCGGACGGAGCACCTGGAGAAAACACATGCGGTCACAGGGAGAACTTACAAACTGCACAGACAGCACCTGTAGTTAGGAATGAACCTGGATCTCTGGCGCTGTGAGGCAGCAACTCTACCACCCCAGTGGGCAGGATAAGGAAGGAGTTATCTTACAATAACAGGAGTATTAAATGACCTGCCTGCATTCACTGTCCAGGATTGCAGGTGAAAGATATTCAACAAGTGCTAATGTGATTATATGAGAATGATGCCTGGATTAGGGTGTATTGACTCCAAGGAGATGTAGACAGACTTGAATTATTTTCTCTGGAATGTCAAAGGATGCAGGGAGACATGATAGAATTATATCAAATTATGAGAGGCATAATAGTGTAAAAATAACCCTTTTTCCAGGATGGAAATGTCAAATTTTAGAGGGCATAGCTTTAAGGGACTGGAGGCAAGGTGTTTTACAGAGGTTGATGGATGCCTGGAACATGGTGGTGGTAGAGGCAGATACAATAGTAGTATTTAAGAGACATCTGGATAGGCAAGGAACTGAGGGGTATTGATTATATGCAGGCAGATAAGTTGGTCTTATGTTCAAACACAGGCGTGGCTGAAGGGCCTCTTTCTGTGACAGTGACAGGAAGGAGACAAGAGGAAATTGATGAAAACCCTGTAGTCCTAACTAACAATTAAAATACTTGCCATCTAAAATCTTTTATTAGATCAGTCATCTAGTGTTTACCTACTTCCTCATTTACTGACGGTGACTATGCAATAAAACCTCTGGGACACAAATCAAGACAGCGTTGTCTGCGATTTTATTAGATTTAATTTAAGCTTTCAATCCTTATTACTCAGTGCACAGCACAGTGGCATCACCATCAGAGCTGCTGCCTCTCAGCTCCAGAGACCCAGGTTCCATTCTCACCCCTGGCTCTGCGTGGAATATGCTTATTCACCCTGGGACGCTATAATTTCCTTCAGGTGCTCCTGTTTCCTCCTACATTCTATGAAAATGCTCAAGTTTTCAGTTTATTGGTCACTGACACCACTGTGTAAGTAAATGGTTGAATCTAGGTGAGTTTATGGGAAGATAAGACACAAAAAGCTGAAGTAATTCAGCAGGTCGGGCAGCATCTCTGGAGAAAAGGAACAGGTGACGTTTCGGGTCGGGACCCCTCTTGAGACGGAGTTTATGAGAATGTGGGCAGAATAAAAAGGTTACTGGGCGTGATGGAATGGGTTTGTTGGGCTCAAAGACCTGTTTCTCTGATGTATGACTGACATGAGAGTAATCTTTACAGTAGCAGTTTGTCTGCCATATATATACCACTGGATCCTCGATGATGCCACATGGATTCAGAGACAAGATACTGGTACGCAAGATTTGCATCTGATCTAACATTTATTACTTTACTCTTCCAGTTGTGGACAACGCCTTTTACAGACCATGAATGTTAAAGTTTTAATGGGCTAGAAGGCTTGGTACTTGAAGATGGAAGTATTTTGCGAGAATTGCTCACAGCCTGCAGATCGAGGAACACTGTAACCATGCATTACTCAACATCTCAAGTCCTCTTCAGAAGGGCAAGTTGACCTGAGCTTTTTGATCAAAGTCTCATGATTTTGTTGAATATCTACAGCCGGAAAACAAAATTACATTTTCTGAGCGGATGTGTGGCCTCGAATTAAAAAGGGAGGAATAGGACATTATTTACCTCATTGAAATTCCAGGCACTTAGATGAGTTCAAATAACAACAAGGACCTGTTGAATAGAGAAAGGTTGATAACAGTGAAGCTGATAATAACAGCCAAGCTGGGAAATTCATGTTTCATTTATAAAAGCACTATTCAAACCCCTTGGTAGAGATTTATTTTTACTGCAGCCCCACAGTGTCTTGTGTAATGTTATAATAACCTGGTGTTTGGCCCATTTGTGAAATATTTTGCTCATTTAAAAAAAAACATTTCAGCTCGGCCAGAACTCAATGATTTTTTAGTACAGCTGTTTTCCATTTGCCAATGTTTAAGTGACTACAGTCTATAATATAACCTATAATTTTAATTTGCATAAAACCATCCAACACTATCTATGTCCATGCGACAACAAGGAAACCAGGGAATAGAAATTGTAATGACCTAACTCCAATGATCTCTTTTCAAATATACCTAGTGGTTTCTATGTTAACTCCATGTAGCTGATATATGGTGCCTTCTGGCCTGTTGTGGCTACTGGCTCTCCCATTCTGACCTTGATTGATCGATTGAGATACAGTACGGAAAAAGGCCCACCGAGTCCGCTCCGACCAGCGATCCCCGCACATTAATACTATACTACACACACTTGGGACAATTTACAATTTTACCAAGCCAATTAACCTACAATGCTGTACCTCTTTGGAGTGTGGGAGGAAACCGAAGATCTCAGAGAAAATCCACGCAGGTCATGGGGAGAACGTACAAACTTGGTACAGACAGCACCCATAGTCAGGATCGAACCTGGGTCTCTGGCGCTGTAAGGCAGCAACTTTACCGCTGTACCACCACGACTTGGTTAAGCCCTGTGGATTTATCCACTTCAATATGCTTTAAAAATGGCAGTACCTCCTCTCATCTGATCCAATGATAAATGTAGCAGCGTTGTGAAGGGTCCCATCCCGTAACACTGCCTGTCCATTCCAACCATCGATGGATGCTGCCTGACCTGCTGAGGTCCTCCAGCACCATCGATGCTGCCTGACCTGCTGAGGTCCTCCAGCACATTTGTGTTTTGCCGCCATAAACTCAGCAGGCTTTCATGAATTGTCAAATAAATTTGTGGGAAATATTTCTGTTCCACAGAATGACTTCTATTTAGATAACTGTGACTGCAGACCCATATTTAATAATGTATTTTTATGATTAATGATGCTCCCCGGAGTCCCACACTGAGCATTGATGGATGCAAATCCGTACCATGCACGGCTGATGGAGGCAGCTGCTCCAGGTATCAATGAAATGGAGTTTGAAATCTGAAAACTAGAACACTGCCTTGAGGCAAAGATCCTTTGATCAATTATTTTACCAAGAATTTTAAAAATATTCATTTTGTTCTAACATTCAACCTACATTAATTCCTCTTTTTTTCTCAGTTCCTTTAGAGTGATTTTGAAATGTATCAAGGTGGAAAACAATGATGACTTTAGCATTTACCCTGGAACATACAGCTGCCAGTCCTGTCCCTATCTTAACCAGGTTTCTGTAATGGCCACAATGTCGCAGTCACACATACCTATCCACGCCCTAAGCTCATCTGCCGACCAGTCAGACAGGGCTCTTGAATTAAAATAAGTTGAATTTAAATCCCCATTCCTTCCTCGCTCCCTGCCTTTCTCCTGCCTATTCTGTCCTTTATATGTTCTCTCATCACCATACCCAATTCTAACCTCTCACCTGCCTCTCCGTCCTGTATAAGATCCCACCAGCTGCATTAGCGAACCTGCCTGTCAGGATATAGGTTCCCGTCTAGTTAAGATGCAACCCGTCCCTCTTGTATTGAATGCCTCCTACCCAGACGAGATCCCAATGGTCCAAAAACCTAAATCCCTGCCCCCTGCACCAATTCCTCAGCCACACCTCAGTTCATCTCCCCTATCTTTCTGGTCTTACCCTCATGAGCATGTGGCACTGGAAGCAATCCTGAGATCACTACACTGGAGGTCGGTCCTGTTTGTAAGATATTTACCAAACTCCCTATACTCATATTGAGGGCCTCCTTCCTTTTCCTACCGATGTCATTTGCACCAACATGCACGATGACTTCTGGCTGCTCCCCCTCCCCCTTGAGGCTGTCATACAGCCACTCTGAAACGTCCTGGACCAAGTGTCTATCCTCAGATTCAATCCTGCGACACACTGGGCCGGAAAGGCAGAAATTGTTGATTAACCATTTCTTTGTAAAACGAAGGTCATAGCTCTTTTCTTAAAATTACTTTTGTTGGACAGAGGCAGGGTGTGAGGTGCACTCAGTGGACACGGTAGTGGGGGGGAGATGAAGGGAGGTGGTTGGGGGCGTAATGGGACTGAAGAGGATGAGCCAACTCACAGCTCGTTTTGCAAAGAAATGCAGAGAATCAAGAATTTCAATCATAAACATTCTTCTACTACAGTACCACTGTGCCACCACAAGGCATGGTATAATTTGTGCCCTTTACTGTTTATTGTGTAGTGTATGTTTGTAAATTTGCTGTTTTTTCCAAGATCTCCCTCCTGCTTTTCTTCTTCACTTATTTCTTCTCTTTATTGGTTTTTCACCCACGCTCACTAATCTATTCTTCACATTTCACAACCTCATTTTCTTCTCTCCTTTCTCACTTCTCTCTTTAAAAACAAAAGGGAAGTTGTACAGAGAATGTAATATGTTCACATCGTTTTTGTACCAATGCATTGTACTCCTAATCAATCAAATATTTAAAAAATAAAAAAACTAAGTTTGGCCTCGATGAGGGAGAAGAAGAGAAGAGAAAACAAACTGCGGCAATCACCTGCAGCTGTTGAAGACAAACAAACAGACACAAACACTAAGTTTGGCCTCGATGAGGGAGAAGAGAAGAGATAACAAACAGCCTGTCCAGACAAAACACTGATTACCCCATAATTCAGAAACACAAATCACCTGTGCAGACAGAACACTAAATATCCCCCAGATACGGACACTGTTCAAGTCCAAGTGAGTTTATTGTCATGTGTCCCTGTATAGGACAATGACATTCTTGCTTTGCTTCAGCACACAGAACATAGTAGGCATTTACCGCTAGTAAATGCTTATTTACATAGTAGGTATTACTCTTATTCCCCCCTTCATACATGGAGCCTGCACTGCCCTTCGAGCCTGCACCGCCATTCAATATGATCATGGATGATCATCCAACTCAGT
>NW_026576339.1:37500-67500 GCF_028641065.1 Leucoraja erinaceus
CACTGTATCACTCTATGACTAGTGTAGATGGGACATGTTGGCTAGTATGGGCAAGTTGGGCCGAAGGGCCTGTTTCCACACTGTATCACTCTGTGACTAGTGTAGATGGGACATTGTTGGCCGGTGTGGGCAAGTTGGGCCGAAGGGCCTGTTTCCACACTGTATCACTCTGTGACTAGTGTAGATGGGACATGTTGGCCGGTGTGGGCAAGTTGGGCCGAAGGGCCTGTTTCCACACTGTATCACTCTGTGACTAGTGTAGATGGGACATGTTGGCCGGTGTGGGCAAGTTGGGCCGAAGGGCCTGTTTCCACACTGTATCACTCTATGACTAGTGTAGATGGGACATGTTGGCTAGTATGGGCAAGTTGGGCCGAAGGGCCTGTTTCCACACTGTATCACTCTATGACTCTATGTACACGTGGAGCACAGACTCATCCAGTCCGCGATCGTGGCAGGAGGCTGGCGAGTCTGTGAAACACGAGAGAAACAGGTTGCAGGGGACTCCTCAGTGCTGTTCCTTCCACCCCAGGTCCCCGATGTAGAGGGAGGGTATCCCTGCTTGGGGGGGGGGGGGGGGGGGTTACTAGGAACCCCACACTCCAATAACTGATGTGTCTCTTAAAGATAGCGGAGTCAGTGGATATGGGGAGAAGGCAGGAACGGGGTACTGATTGGGGATGATCAGCCATGATCACAGTGAATGGCGGTGCTGGCTGGAAGGGCCGAATGGCCTCCTCCTGCACCTATTGTCTGTTGAATGGCGAACTCGGAGGTGGAAGGAAGGAAATAGATTTACTCATTCTCGAGTGTGGGCCGTGTGTACAAGCTATTGAGGGAGTCCAGTGTAAGTTCACAAGCTTAATTCCCGGGATGGCGGGACTGTCATGTGCTGAGGGAATGGAGCGGCTGGGCTTGTACACTCTGGAGTTTAGAAGGATGAGAGGGCATCTCATTGAAACATATAAAAGTATTAAGGATTTGGACACGCTAGAGGCAGGAAACATGTTCCCGATGTTGGGGGAGTCCAGAACCAGGGGCCACACAGTTTAAGAATAAGGGGTAAGCCATTTAGAACAGAGATGAGGAAACACTTTTCACCCAGAGAGTTGTGAGTCTGTGGAATTCTCTGCTTCAGAGGGCGGTGGAGGCCGGAGACCCGGGTACACACGGTCGTCCACCTGTACCGTAACGGCCACGCGGTGACGGAGGACGAGGACGAGGCGTACAAGGGCCGCACGCAGCTCTTCAGCGAGCAGCTGGCCGTTGGCAACGTCTCGCTGCGGCTGGCCGGCGTGCGCTTGGCCGACGAGGGCGACTACCTGTGCATGGTGGAGCACGAGAGGACCATCGAGCAAGCAGCAGTCCCGCTGAAGGTCACCAGTGAGTTGCCCCATGATCCTGCCCCCTCCTCTCCTCCTCCCACCACCCCCAACCACCACCCACCACCCAGCGATCACCAGAGTCTTGGAGTCTAAAAACGGCCTGTCCCACTTAGGCGACTGCAGGCGACCGCCAAAATATTTTCACCAGAAGGACCTCTTTGCTCCTCTGCTCGTTGTTGCTGAAACATTTTCAACATGTTGAAACATTTTCGGCAACAGTGAGTATAGGAACAAAGAGGTCCTTCTGCAGTTGTACAGGGCCCTAGTGAGACCACACACTGGAGTAGTGTGTGCAGTTTTGGTCCCCTAATTTGAGCAAGGACATTCTTGCTATTGAGGGAGCCCAGCGTAGGTTCACCAGGTTAATTCCCGCGACTGTCATATGCTGAGAGAATGGAGCGGCTGGGCTTGTACAATCTGGAGTTTAGAAGGATGAGAGGGGGGCATCACATTGAAACATAAAAGATTACTGAGGGTTTGGACACGCTAGAGGCAGGAAACATGTCCCTGATGTTGGGGGAGTCCAGAACCAGGGGCCACTGTTTAAGAATAAATAGTAGGCCAATTAGAACGGAGATGAGGAAAAATATTTTCACCCAGAGAGTTGTGAGTCTGTGGAATTCTCTGCTGATAGAGAGCTAGATGGGCTCTTAAAGATAGCGGAATCAGGGGATATGGGGAGAAGGCAGGAACGGGGTACTGATTGGGGATGATCAGCTATGATCACATTGAATGGCGGTGCTGGCTGGAAGGGCCGAATGGCCTCCTCCTGCACCTACTGTGTATTGTCTATTGTAATGGCGACAATTTGGACTGCCGGCGTCATATCAGGGTCCCCGAAAGATTTTGAACATTTCAAAATTCCAGCAGCGACAAAAAAAAGTTGCGACACTTGAAAAAACACCGAGCGCCAATACGTCATCTCGTCATGTATCTTTCGGCAACCCTGATACGCCAGTCAATGGTACCGGCAGTCGCCAAAAAAATCGCCAAGTGGGACAGGCCCTTTAGAGTCTTGGAGTCCCACTTAGGCGATTTTTTAGGCGACTACAGGCGACTGCTAAAAGAATTTTCAACATGTTGAAAAACTTTCGGCCACAATGGCAACAATTTGGACTGTTGTAGGTTGTCGCCTGGTGGCGTAGGTTGTCGCCATTGCTGACATCGGTGAATTCCATTGTCCTAGTCACTGGCAGTCGCCTAAAATATTGTCCAGAAGTTCTATCCCACCTGCCGGCTTCATTAACTGACTTATCAGGGTCGCCGAAAGATTTTGAACATTTCAAAATCCAGCGGCAACAAAAATGTTGCGGCTCTTGAAAAAAAACACCGCGCGTCAATATCGCGTCGCGTATTTTCGGGGGTCTGGTACGTCAGTCAATAATGCCGGCATTCGCCGAAAACATCACTAATTGGGACTGGCCCATTAGTGACATGGAGTCTTGTGCACATAGTCTTAGAGTCTTAGAGACATAAAGAGTCTGAGAGGCGTTGAGTCTCAGCTTCATGACGTCTTAGAGGCAGCATCTTGGACATTCTCTGCCTCAGAGGGTGGTGGAGGCCGGTTCTCTGGAAACTTTCAAGAGAGAGCTAGATAGGGCTCTTAAAGATAGCGGAGTCAGGGGATATGGGGAGAAGGCAGGAACGGGGTACTGATTGGGGATGATCAGCCATGGTCACATTGAATGGCAGTGCTGGCTGGAAGTGCCGAATGGCCTCCTCCTGCACCTGTTGTCTAATGTCCTTCCTGGTCAACTGGTCCCTTGAGCCTCTAACACCAGGTCAACTGGTCCCTTGAGCCTCTAACACCTGGTCAACTGGTCCCTTGAGCCTCTAACACCTGGTCAACTGGTCCCTTGAGCCTCTAACACCAGGTCAACTGGTCCCTTGAGCCTCTAAAACCTAACACCTGGTCAACTGGTCCCTTGAGCCTCTAACACCTGGTCAACTGGTCCCTTGAGCCTCTAACACCAGGTCAACTGGTCCCTTGAGCCTCTAACACCTGGTCAACTGGTCCCTTGAGCCTCTAACACCAGGTCAGTGCTGGTGCAGGGTGTTGGTCATCCATTGTTGCCGTATTTCACTGACCGACCTCTCTCGCCACCGCAGGTTTGGGGACGCGTCCCACGCTCCGGTTGGAAGGTTACCACGACGACGGGATCCTGGTGCAGTGCAACTCCACGGGTTGGTTCCCCCTGCCCACCCTGCTCTGGACGGTCCAGGGACGCAAGGATGGTCTAGACGGCTCTGGCACACGGACCGCCAGGGATGCCGACGGCTTCTACCGTATCTCCAGCTCGGTGGAGGTGCGGCAAGGGCTGGCGGCCGTCTCGTGCCAGGTGCGGGCACCACTGCTGACGGAACTCCAAGTATCCCGGATCCACATCCCAGGTCAGGACACCGCACGCATCCGACGTCTGCGGGCATTGGGGCAGGTGGGCGCGGCGGGCATCGGTACTGTAAGTTCACGAGCATGCAGGTACAGCGGGCAGTGAAGAAAGCCAATGGCATGTTGGCCTTCATAACAAGAGGAGTTGAGTATAGGAGCAAAGAGGTCCTTCTGCAGTTGTACAGGGCCCTAGTGAGACCACACCTGGAGTATTGTGTGCAGTTCTGGTCCCCTAATTTGAGGAAGGACATTCTTGCTATTGAGGGAGCCCAGCGTAGGTTTACAAGGTTAATTCCCGGGATGGCGGGACTGTCATATGCTGAGAGAATGGAGCGGCTGGGCTTGTATACTCGGGAGTTTAGAAGGATGAGAGGAGATCTTATTGAAACATATAAGATTATTAAGGGTTTGGACCTGCTAGAGGCAGGAAACATGTTCCCGATGTTGGGGGAGTCCAGAACCAGGAGCCACAGTTTAAGAATAAGGGGTAATCTGTTTAGAACGGAGACGAGGAAAAAGCTTTTCACCCAGAGAGTGGTGAGTCTGTGGAATTCTCTACCTCAGAGGCCGGTTCTCTGGATGCTTTCAAGAGAGAGCTAGATAGGGCTCTTAAAGATAGCGGAGTCAGGGGATATGGGGAGAAGGCAGGAACGGGGTACTGATTGGGGATGATCAGCCATGATCACATTGAATGGCGGTGCTGGCTCGAAGGGCCGAATGGCCTCCTCCTGCACCTATTGTCTATTGTCCATTGGTGTAACACTCTATTCTCTTCCTCCCTTTGTCCGCAGATGAATTCTTCCCCAGAGTTTCCAAGTACTTCAGTGCTTTCATGGTGTTCCTGGTCTTTCTGCTCATCGTGCTGTTCGGTGGCAGCATTTATTACTACTGGAAGCGGAAGAAAACCAAGGGTAGGCTGTGAGCAGTTTTGGGTCCCCGTATCCGAGGATGGAAGTGTTGGCTCTGGAGAGAGTCCAGAGGAGGTTCACCAGAACGATCTTGCTATTGAGGGAGTGCAGCGTAGGTTCACCAGGTTAATTCCCGGGATGGCGGGACTGCCATATATTGGCGGTGCTGGCTGGATGGGCCGAATGGCCTACACCTGCAACTATTGTCTGTTGTATATTGATATGGATTGGATGCAGGCAGATAAGAGATGGCCTTGGCATCATGTTTAAGAAAGAACTACAGGTGCTGGAATAATCGAAGGCAGACAAAAATGCTGGAGAAACTCAGTGGGTCAGGCAGCATCTATGGAGCGAAGGAAATAGGTGACGATTCGGGTCGAGACCCTTGTTCAGACTGATGTGGGGGGGGGTAGAAGGAAGGAAGAGGAGGAGACAGTGGGCTGTGGGAGAGCTGGGATGGGGAGGGGAAGGAGAGAGAAAGCGCGTACTAAGCGTGTACTTAGCGTGAACTCCGCTTCCGTTTGGTCGCGCCAAACGCATGCAAGTGGGACAGGCCCTTTACTCCAGCATTTTGTGTCCACCCATAACACTGACGAATGGATGTATATACTCTGGGAATGTCGGGAGGGATTTTCTCAATCTTTTTCCACTGTATATATTTTTCAATATTCAAAATAAAGTTAATCTTTTAAAGAAAATCACTCACCTCTTTCTGCTAGTTTTACTTGCTCTATGGAGCGAAGGAATAGGTGATGTTTCGGGTTGAGACACTTCTTCAGACTGGCTTCATGTACAGCATAGACATATTGGGCCGAAGGGCCTGCTGTTGAGTTGCCCACTTCTATGTTGTATATTCAGGAAGGAGATGAGGAGGAATTTCTTTAGTCAGAGGGTGGTGAATCTGTGGGATTCTTTGCCACAGACAGCTGTGGAGGCCACAGGCCAGTAGATATTTTTAAGGCGGAGATAGATAGATCCTTAATTGCTAAGGGTGTCAGGGTGTTACGGGGAGAAGGCAGGAGAATGGAGTTGGTAGTGTGTGTGTGCCCCGGTGTGTGTGTGTGTGTGCCCCTGTGTGTGTGTGTGCGTGTGTGTGTGCGTGTGTGTGTGCCCCTGTGTGTGTGTGCGCTTGTGTGTGTTTGTGTGTATATCTGCCCGTGTGTGTGCCCCTGTGTGTGTGTGCGTGTGTGTGTGTATGTATGTCTGCCCCTGTGTGTGTGTGCTTGTGTGTGTGTGTGTGCGCGCATGTGTGTGTGCGCGTGGATGTCATGAGTGTGTTTGCGTGTGTGTGTGTGCGCGTGTGTGTGCATGTGTGTGTGAATGTGTGTAACTGCGAGTGTGCGTGAGTGTGTGTGTGTGCGCGTGGATGTGCATGCGTGCGCGTAAGTGCATGTGTGTGTGCGCGTGGATGTGCATGAGTGTGTGTCTGCGTGAGTGTGTGTGTGTGCGCGTGCATGCATGTGTGTGTGAGTGTGTGTGTAAGTGTGCGAGTGTGTGTGTAAGTGTGCGAGTGTGTATTCATGTTGTATAAGAAATGAGTACCAACCTTGTTTTTTCTCTTGCAGAGTTGTACAAACGGCCGACACTGGAGAGTAAGTAAATCTATTTCTTTCCTTCCACCTCCGAGTTCTCCATTCAATAGACAATAGGTGCAGGGCCTGTGCAGTTGTACAGGGCCCTAGTGAGACCACACCTGGAGTATTGTGTGCAGTTTTGGTCCCCTAATTTGAAGAAGGACATTCTTGCTATTGAGGGAGCCCTGCGTAGGTTCACCAGGTTAATTCCCGGGATGGAGGGACTGTCATATGCTGAGAGAATGGAGCGGCTGGGCTTGTACACTCTGGAGTTTAGAAGGATGAGAGGGCTTCTCATTGAAACATATAAGATTATTAAGGGTTTGGACACGCTAGAGGCAGGAAACATGTTCCCGATGCTGGGGGAGTCCAGAACCAGGGCCACACATTTTAAGAATAAGGGGTCGGCCATTTAGAACGGAGATGAGGGGAAAAAAATTCACCCAAAGAGTTGTGATTCTGTGGAATTCTCTGCCTCAGAGGGCGGTGGAGGCCGGTTCTCTGGATACTTTCAAGAGAGAGCTAGATAGGGCTCTTAAAGATAGCGGAGTCTGGGGAAAAGGCAGGAACGGGGTACAGATTGTGGATGATCAGCCATGATCACATTGAATGGCGGTGCTGGCTCGAGGGGCCGAATGGCCTACTCCTGCACCTGTTTGCAATGTTTTCTAAAGAAGGCGCTGGGGCAGGGCTCGGGTAACGAGGGGAAGATGGAAGGTTCTAGAACCTATTGTCCATTGTCTATTGGTTACATAATGCTCGCACCTTAACCTGTTGCCAATAAGGGCCTTGTCTGAAGATGTATTTTCTGTTCTTTACAGAACACAAGACGATATGCGACGCTGTAGGTAAGAAAGTTACATTCTATCTGCTTCAGATCTTGCGTCAAGGAATACTTGGTCAAATGAATGAGTTGATGTTGATGTGAATGGTCCATTCTGTGTGATAGGGGAGGTGCTAACACAGTGCGGTGATCAATGAGGGGTGGTCTATTCTAGGGGGCATGAAGGGGGATGTCTTCTTGCCCACCCTCTGCTTCTCTTCCCTTGCCAAGTTCGAACCTTGAAAACACGTGATTTACAGAGACCTGTTACCCACGCAGTCACTGGGAGAACATGCAAAGCACACGGACGCACGCACACACACACACACACACACACACACACACACACACGCACACGCATCACCGGTTCCTCGCTCCCCTTCCAGGGAGATGCTAAATGCATTTCGTTGTCTCTGTACTGTACACTGACAATGACAATTAAAATTGAATCTGAATCTGAATCTGACACACACACAGACACACACACACACACACACACACACACACACACACACACACGCATACACACACACACATAGACACACATATACACAGACACAACACGTACACAGACACACACACACAGACATAGACACACACACACACAGACACACACACACAGACACACACACACACACACACACACAAACACAGACACACACACACACACACACACACGCATACACACACACACCCACACACACACACACACACACACACACACACACACAGACACACACACACACACACACACACACACACACACACACACACACACACACACACACACACACACACACACACACACACAGACACACACACAGACACACACACACACAGTCACACACACACACACACACAGACACACACACACAGACACACACACACACACACACACACACACACACACACACACACACACACACACAGACACACACACACACACACACACACACACACACACACATACACACACACACACACACAAACACAAGACACCGACACAAACACAGACACACACAAACACAGACACACACACACACACAAACACGCACACACACAGACACACACACACACATACACACACACACACACACACACACACACGCACACACACACACACACACAGATAGACAGACACCTTGTGTGGAATAGGCAGGAACTGGGAATGATAATTTTCGTTTAGAGATACAGCACGAAACAGGCCCTTCGGCCCACCACGTACGTGCCCACCAGCGATCCCCGCACATTAACACTCTCCTACACACACTAAGGGGCAATGTTACATCTATACCAGGCCAATTAACATACAAACCTGTACGTCTTTGGCATGTGGGAGGTAACGGAAGATCTCGGGGAAAACCCAAGTGGAGAACGTGCAAACTCCGCAGAGACAGCACCGGTAGTCGGGATTGAGCCTGGGTATCGAGAGAAGCGGCGGGTAGTTCAGCTGACTGTCGGAAGGCTCGGTGTACGTCGGGAATAAGGAAGAGATCTCGGCTCATACTGACATCTCTCTCTCTCTCTATTTCAGATGAATTGGAGCTTTTTACAGGTGAGTGCTCACCTTTACCTGGACGTGTCTAGATCAGACACTCGTCCTCATCACCTGGGAAGATGCTCCCTCGCAGGGCCATCTCTCTCAAGTGTCCGTGCCGACCAGCGATCCCCGCACATGAACACAACCCTACACACTAGGCACAATTTACAATTTACAGAAGCCAATTAACCTGCAAACCTGCACGGCTTTGGAGTGTGGGAGGAAACCGGAGCACCCAGGTCACGGGGAGAACGTGCAAACTCTGCACAGACAGCACCCGTAGTCAGGATGGAACCCGGGTCTCTGGGGCTGTGAGGCAGCAGCTCTACCCGCTGCTCCACCATGACACCCCGCATCTGTCCAAATGTCTTCTACAACCCATCATTGTACTCGTTTCCACAGCTTCCTCTGGCAGCTAGACAATAGGTGCAGGAGTAGGCCATTCGGCCCTTCGAGCCTGCACCGCCATTCAATGTGATCATGGCTGATCATCCCTAATCAGTGCCCCGTTCCTGCCTTCTCCCCATATCCCCTGACTCCGCTATCTTTAAGAGCCCTATCTAACTCTCTCTTGAAAGTATCTAGAGAACCGGCCTCCACCGCCCTCTGAGGCAGAGAATTCCACAGACTCACAACCCTCTGTGTGAAAAAGTTTTTCCTCATCTCCGTTTCAAATGGCCTACCCCATATTCTTAAACTGTGGCCCCTGGTTCTGGACTCCCCCAGCATCAGGAACATGTTTCCTGCCTCTAGCGTGTCCAAACCCTTAACTGTCTTATATGTTTCAATGAGATATCCTCTCATCCTTCTAAACTCCAGAGTGTACAAGCCCAGCCGCTCCATTCTCTCAGCATATGACAGTCCCGCCATCCCGGGAATTAACCTGGTGAACCTACGCTGGGCTCCCTCCATAGCAAGAATGTCCTTCCTCAAATTAGGGGACCAAAACTGCACACAATACTCCAGGTGTGGTCTCACTAGGGCCCTGTACAACTGCAGAAGGACCTCTTTGCTCCTATACTCAACTCCTGACTGAGTGAAAAAAGTTGCCCCTGACCTCCCTCTACAATGTGTGCCCTCTCACCTTACGGTTGTGGCCAGACAGGAGTCATATAACACCAGCTGATGACGATGGAAGCTAGGTCCTCTAATGAACCTGTCCCACTTAGGCGACTACAGGTGACTAGACTGTCTCCACATGGTCGCTGGTGTGTCGCCTGTATGGTCGTGTGTCATCTCTTAAAGTCGCCCAAAGAGTCGTAGCGTCTTTCTGGTCGACGATGGATTTTCGATATGTTCACCTGTAGATGTTTGTAGGTCAATGAATTGCCGTGGGGAATTTGTCCCGTATTTTGACCTTTTGTCCCTTATTTGGGAGTGGGAATGTTGGCAAACCTAACGTGGAGAGAGAGACCTGCTGGGCTGCACGCCAAAATATAACTGATGTTGTACCTTAGTACATGTGATAATGAAGAATCCTTGACCAACCCACTGATGGCAATCTTTGTTTTATTGCAGAGCTGGAGAGGACTTTGTGTACTGAAGGTAAAGACTCGAATGTTATAAACCCGTGGCCCCTCCATCTGTGCCCCCCCTGCCTCCCCCCCCCCCACCCTGCTCTCCCCCCCAAAACACAATTCTGCACCCCCCCCCACTCTGCCCCCCCCCCCCCCTCCCTGTGCTCCTATACCAACCCCCCAATTCTGCTTCACCACCCTCCCCCCCCACTCACTGCTCTCCCCCCCCCCAGGATAGAGAAGTGGTTGGCAGACAGGAAACAAAGAGTAGGGATTAACAGGTCCCTTTCAGAATGGCAGGCAGTGACTAGTGGGGTACCGCAAGGCTCGGTGCTGGCAGTGACCAGCTCGGTGCTGGGACCAGCAGTGACTAGTGGGGTACCGCAAGGCTCGGTGCTGGGACCAGCAGTGACTAGTGGGGTACCGCAAGGCTCGGTGCTGGGACCAGCAGTGACTAGTGGGGTACCGCAAGGCTCGGTGCTGGGACCAGCAGTGACTAGTGGGGTACCGCAAGGCTCGGTGCTGGGACCAGCAGTGACTAGTGGGGTACCGCAAGGCTCGGTGCTGGGACCAGCAGTGACTAGTGGGGTACCACAAGGCTCAGTGCTGGGACTGCAGCTATTTACAATATACATCAATGATTTGGATGAAGGGATTCAAAGTAACATTAGCAAATTTGCAGATGACGCAAAGCTGGGTGGCAGTGTGAACTGTGAGGAGGATGCTATGAGGATGCAGGGTGACTTGGACAGGTTGGGGGAGTGGGCAGATGCAGTTTAATGTGGATAATTGTGAGGTTATCCACTTTGGTTGCAAATTATTAACTAAAAAGTAACAATTTTTTTCATCACAAGTATTTTTTTACTCGTGAAGTTTTATCAACAGTGTGAAAAAATGTCCAGGAGTTAAAAAATATTTGTGATGAAAAAAATTGTTACTTTTTACTCGTAGAAGCTCGTGAACATACTCGTGGACAGGGGCTTAAATCTTCTCTGTATCCTATCCAGTTTGACAACATCGTTTCTGTACCAGGGTAACCAAAACGGAAAACACAATACTCCAAATTTGGCCTCACGAATGTCGTGTCAAGTTGGGAAAAGGGGAAGTACAACGGGATCTGGGGGTCCTTGTACATCAGTCACTGAAAGTAAGCATGCAGGTTACAGCAGGCAGTGAAGAAAGCGAATGGCATTTTGGCCTTTATAATAAGAGGAGTTGAGTATAGGAGCAAAGAGGTCCTTCTACATTTGTACAGGGCCCTAGTGAGACCACACCTGGAGTATTGTGTGCAGTTTTGGTCTCCACATTTGAGGAAGGACATTCTTGCTATTGAGGGAGTGCAGCGTAGGTTCACCAGGTTAATTCCCGGGATGGCGGGACTGTCATATGTTGATAGAATGGAGCGGCTGGGCTTGTACACTCTGGAGTTTAGAAGGATGAGAGGAGAGAGAGTTTAGTTTAGAGATACAGGGCAGAAACAGGCCCTTCGGCCCACCGGGTCAGCGCCGACCAGCGATGCCCACACACTAACACTATCCTACACACACTAGGGACAATTTTTACATTTACCAAGCACCATTAGCCATATAACAATTACAACACGGAAGCAGGCCATTCAGCCCTTCTAGTCCGTGCCGAACACTTATTCTCCCCTAGTCCCATCTACCTGCACTCAGACCATAACCCTCCATTCCTTTCCCATCCATATACCTATCCAATTTATTTTTAAATGATAAAATCGAACCTGCCTCCACCACTTCCACTGGAAGCTCATTCCACACAACTACCACTCTCTGAGTAAAGAAGTTCCCCCTCATGTTACCCCTAAACTTCTGTCTCTTAATTCTCACATCATGTCCTCTTGTTTGAATCTTCCCTACTCTCAATGGAAAAAACTTATTCACGTCAACTCTGTCTATCCCTCTCATCATTTTAAAGACCTCTATCAAGTCCCCCCATTAACCTTCTGCGCTCCAAAGTATAAAGACCTATCTTGTTCAACCTTTCTCTGTAATTTAGTTGCTGAAACCCAGGCAACATTCTAGTAAATCTCCTCTGTACTCTCTTTATTTTGTTGACATCCTTCCTATAATTAGGCAACCAAAATTGTACACCCTACTCCAGAAATGGCCTCACTAATGCCTTGTACAATTTTAACATTACATCCCAACTTCTATACTCAATGCTCAGATTTATAAAAGCCAGCACACCAAAAGCTTTCTTTACCACCCTATCTACATGAGATTCCACCTTCAGGGAACTATGCAAAGTTATTCCTCGATCCCTCTGTTCAACTGCATTCCTCAATTTGCTACCATTTACCATGTACGTCCTATTTTGATTTGTCCTGCCAAGATGTAGCACCTCACACTTATCAACATTTAAACTCCATCTGCCATCTTTCAGCCCACTTTTCCAAATGGCCTAAATCTCTCTGTAGACTTTGGAAATCTACTTCATTATCCACAACACCACCTGTCTTAGTAGCATCTGCATACTTACTAATCGATCATTGATGGATATGACAAACAACAGTGGACCCAACACAGATCCCTGTGGCACCCCACTAGTCACTGGCCTCCAACCTGACAAACAGCCATCCACCATTACTCTCTGGCATCTCCCATTCAGCCACTGTTGAACCCATCTTGCTACTCCACCATTAATACCCAACAATTGAACCTTCTTAACCAACCTTCCATGAGGAACCTTGTCAAAGGCCTTACTGAAGTCCATATATACAACATCCACCGCTTTACCCTCATCAATTTCCCTAGTAACCTCTTCAAAAAATTCAAGTCAAACATGACCTTCCAGGCACAAATCCATCTTGACTGTTCCTAATTAACCTACAAACCTGCACGTCTTTGGAGTGGGAGTAAACGGAAGATCTGGGTGGGAAGACTGTGTGGGATCAATGAATCCTGGGCACCAGTTAGGACTGCAAATATCCTGGACAGGCTCGGCTCATAAGACTAGCCTCCTGAAAGTAAGCATGCAGGTACAGCAGGCAGTGAAGAAAGCGAATGGCATGTTGGCCTTCACAACAAGAGGAGTTGAGGATAGGAGCAAAGAGGTCCTTCTGCAGTTGTACCGGGCCCTAGTGAGACCACACCTGGAGTATTGTGTGCAGTTTTGGTCTCCAAATTTGACGAAGGACATTCTTACTATTGAGGGAGTGCAGCGTAGGTTTACCAGGTTAATTCCCGGGATGGCGAGAATGTCATATGCTGAGAGAATGGAGTGGCTGGGCATGTACACTCTGGAGTTTAGAAGGATGAGAGGGGATCTTATTGAAACATGTAAGATTATTAAGGGTTTGGACCTGCTAGAGGCAGGAAACATGTTCCCGATGTTGGGGGAGTCCAGAACCAGGGGGCCACGGTTTAAGAATAAGGGATAGGCCATTTAGAACAGAGATGAGGAAACCCTTTTTTCACACTGAGAGTTGTGTATCTGTGGAATCAAGAGAGAGCTAGATAGGGCTCTTAAGGTTAGTGGAGTCAGGGGATATGGGGAGAAGGCAGGAACGGGGTACTGATTGTGGATGATCAGCCATGATCACAGTGAATGGCGGTGCTGGCTGGAAGGGCCGAATGGCCTACTCCTGCACCCATTGTCTATTGTCTAATAGGTTTAAGGTGAGGGGGGAAAGATTTAATAGGAATCGGAGCGGGTAACGTCTTCATGCAAAGGGTGGTGGGTGTATGGAACGAGTTGCCAGAGGAGGTAGATGAGGCCGATACTATTGCAACGTTTAGGAAACTGTTGGACAGGTACGTGGATAGGACAGGTTTAGAGGGATATGGACCAAATGCAGGCAGGTGGGACTAGTGTAGATGGGGCATGTTGGCCGGTGTGGGCAAGTTGGGCCGAAGGGCCTGTTTCCACACTGTATCTATCACTCTATGACTAGAGTGTGGATTTTGTACAATGGCCCCTCTTGTTTACACGATCAGTAGACTGTTTATGTACACTTGCTGACCTGGGGTACGGTAATACTCTGCTGGACTGTTTGTAATCAAAAATATAATTTCAATGTGTAGCATTTCACACCTGTGACAATAAAAGTGCCAATGAGATTCCGACAACTGCGTGCGTGTTCAATTTGTAAACTGAACAAAAACAGGAGGGTGACCAGGAGGGGAGGAGAGGGAAAGGGGGGTCTGGCCCACCGCACCCTCGAGGTCGGTCTGTGGGAGGCTCCCACTTCTGTGGCGAGGAAGAGACCGTGTTCCACGTCTACGTGCAGTGTGACAGGTTGCAGCCCCTGTTCGACTATGTGAAGGGGCTGCTCCTCAAGTATTGGCTACATTTTATCCCCACACTCCTGATATTTGGGCATCCGGTACAGAGGGGGGGGGGGGGGAGGGGGATCTCCCTGTCCGTCTGCTCCTGGGCCGGGTCAAGATGGTCATTCACGGGTCCAGGCAGCGGGCAGTCTATGGCCACACCGGGGTCGGCTGCCCGCCCCTTGTCTGGGCCTACGTCCGTGCCCGCGTGTCCCTGGAGAGGGAACACACACGCGGTGACCACGGGGACTCTGGAGACCGTACGTGAACGCTGGTCACCGCGGGAGGTTGAGTGTCTTGTTGATAAAGTTGGCGTTATATTAATGTGTTGATCATTTGTTTGTACATAGGCAGACTTTGTTTGTGTTAATACTCTGTATGTTTAATTTTATTTTTTGAATAAAAGTCATTGTATAATGTAAAATAAAACGACGGGGAACAAAGGTGGACGGGCAAGGAGGCATAGAAACATAGCTGCAGGAGGAGGCCATTCGGCCCTTCGAGCCAGCACCGTAATTCAATGTGATCATGGCTGATCATCCCCAATCAGTACCCCGTTCCTGCCTTCTCCCCATATCCCCTGACTCCGCTATCTTTAACTCTATCTAACTATTTCTTGAAAGCATCCAGTGAATTGGCCGCCACTGCCTTGTGTGGCAGAGAATTCCACAGATTCACAACTCTCTGGGTGAAGAAGTTCGCTGTCTTTTCCTCCCTAGCGCGGACCCGGCAGAGTGGAGATGGAGCGCGGACCTGGGGGAGATACGCTGCCCCCATCGCTCTTGGTTCTCCCTACACGGTCCGCCCTGTAGTTTCCTGTACACGGTCCGCCCTATTGGGTCCGCACTACGTTGCTAGCGCCCACAGCGCTGCGTCCCCGCTTCACTTTATTCCCCGGGGGGGGGGGGGATGAATGAACTGCCAGGGCCGGGTTAAGGCCTCTCGGCCCTGAACACAGAAAATATTACGGTGCCCCCCATATAGTGGAAACGACAACCTAGAAGGAAAGCAAACGAGGAACTGATCAAAGGTACACAAAAATGCTGGAGAAACTCAGCGGGTGCAGCAGCATCTATGGAGCGAAGGAAATAGGTGACGTTTCGGGCCGAAACCCTTCTTCAGACTGATAGGGGGTGGGGGAGGGGGGGACTTCCAGCATCTGCAGTTCCTTCTTGAGGAACTGATCAATGCAGGTAGACAAAAATGCTGGAGAAAATCAGTGGGTGAGGCAGCATCTATGGAGCGAAGGAGGACAGGTTTCGGCCCGAAACGTTGCCTATTTCCTTCGCTCCCAGCAAAACTGGATGACTATGGCATCAGAAATAGTCCACATAACAGGATTAGGGACTTTCTCACAAACCGGACGCAGAGGGGGGCCTGTGAAGGAAACATTTCTTTAGAAGAACAAGTACTGTCAGGAGTACCGCAAGGCACGGTCCGCGGACCACTGTTGTTCCTGATGTACATTAATGATCTACCTGAACATATACATTGTAAAACAAGACTCTTCACAGATGATTGTCTTGTATATACACCTGTCACTGATGTAGAGGATATCAACTCCTTACATGAAGACCTTAAGTCCTTGGAATTATGGCAACACACATGGAAGATGAGCTTCAATCCAACCAAATGCTCAATTGTGGTCATTTCAAACAAGAAGAAACCACCTACTTGAGACTACATCTTCAGTCGACAAATACTTCATTGTACAAGTTCACAACCATACCTTGGAGTTCATCTTGATGGCAAGCTTTCGTGGAGGGAACACATGGACAACACGGCCACTAAAGCCAACCGGACACTAGGATTCCTTAAACAAAACCTCTGGTTCTGCCCAAAGGAAGTGAAAACCACAGCATATACAACATTGGTTAGACCCTTACTGGAATGTGCTTCATACACCTGGGACCCACACAAAACTGGTCATATCAACAAACTAGAAGGGGTACAGAGGAAAGCAGCATGCTCTTGCATTGGGAACTACAATAGAGGTAGCAGTGTCACCAGGTGCTGTCCGACCTGGAGCGGGAAACGCTGGAAACAAGAAGGGCAAGGAACAGACTAGCCATGTTGTACAAGATTCAACAGGGGATGGTGGGAATAACTGCAGATTGATACATAACATACTCAACATAAAGGGGAACAAGAAAAATAAATGATCTGTAAATAGAAACCCCATTTGCCAGGACAGATATTTATAAAAACTCATTCTTTGTAAGAAGCTTAAGGGAATGGAATAAACTAGACAGTTTTAAGGGGGCACTAATAGCACGTTAGTATGCACAACACATCCAAGTTGGCGATATGCAGAGTACTGCCCTGCCGACTACAAATTCAGAAGGTTCTGAAGGAGAGTTAGATTTAGCTCTTTGGACTGAACCAGTGGTCACCAAACTATGGCCCGCCGCGAGATTTTATCTTAACACGTTCCATGCAGCCGGGCTATTTAGCGGGTACTGTGGTAGCGGATAAAACAGAGCCCCCACTTTCCCCGACCCCTCCCGTCTTTACTTGACTGGCGTTTTCCCCCTCAGGGATCCAACAGCTCCACGAGTAAATTTCCCCTTTTGTCCTCCCGGGCCAGGCCATCGCCGCCCTCCATCGGGGGGGGGGGGGGGGGGGGGGGGGGGGGGGGGGGGGGAGGGGGAGCGGGGGGGGGGGGGGGGGGGGGGGGGGGGGGGGGGGGGGGGGGGGGGGGGGGGGGGGGGGGGGACGACAGACAGACAGACAGACAGCTCTGATTTCAGTTGCTGTTTATTTCACTCTTCCCACATTTACATTCCCCCTGGTTTTATTTCCGCGCTCACTGGGGTTTGTTTCACGACGCGGAATTTGGGGATTAAATGGGAGCCGTTCGTTCAGCGCCGACCTGTTGTCCACCGGGTTTCTGCCCCACAGCCCCTGAGCCCCGCTCCTGACGCCGGTCCCGGGACCCGACCCTTTTACACACCCGGAGCGGAACCGGAGCAGATTCTCAGCCACTGGTTTTCATCCCAAGTCCAGAAGAAAGGATAAAGTTTCTCCGTGAATTTATTCCCAGTGAAGGTGTGGAGATGGGACTTGGTGTCCGCGTCGTAAAATGAAACTGTCCCGGACTCGTAACTGAGATAAACTCCCACCCTCCCGGGGATGGGACGGGCGGGGAGAGGGGATGGAGGGGAGGTGAATGCATCAAACTCGTCATCCCACCGCCAGATGCTCCAGACTCCAGTCTCCGGGGTCAGTGTGACCCGTCTCTTCCTCTCCACAGACTCTGCGGCGACTCCCAGACTCCAGCACCGACTCCCCGCCACCTCCACCTCCCAGTAATGTCTCCCCGATGTGAATCCCTCCGATCCCAGCACACACTCCCAGCCTGTAAACCTCTTCCCGGTGTCAGGGAGACTCCTCACGGTCCCGGTCCGTCTCACCCTCTTCCGATCCTCAGACACCTCGAGCCGCGCATGCGCTGTTTCCACATCCAGGGTGACGGAGACTGGGGGGAGAAGCAGAGAATCAGAGAGTCCCCGGGGGTCGGGGGGAGACTCGGGCACAGGCGGGCGGACAACTGAAACCTTGCCCGGGGTTTCACCCACAACAACATCGGGTGGACAACAGACATCTGTCACGGAGTTTTTAGCCAGGGATGGAGAGGGGGATTTCGTGAGGCGGGGAGGGTGTACGGGGAGGACGAGTGACAATAGGCAATAGACAATAGGTGCAGGAGGAGGCCATTCGGCCCTTCGAGCCAGCACCGCCATTCAATGTGATCATGGCTGATCATCCCCAATCAGTACCCAGTTCCTGCCTTCTCCCCATATCCCCTGACTGCACAGAGTCACAACTCTCTTGGTGAAAAAGTGTTTCCTCATCCCCGTTCTAAATTATGGCCCCTAGTTCTGGACTCCTCCAACATCAGGATCATGTCTGTAGCGTGTCCAATCCCTTAATAATCTTATATGTTTCAATAAGATCCCCAGCTGCTCCATTCTATCAACATATGACAGTCCCGCAAACCCAGGAATTAACCTGGTGAACCTACGCTGCACTCCCTCAATAGCAAGAATGTCCTTTCTCAAATTAGGAGACCAAAAAAACTGCACACAATACTCCAGTTGTGGTCTCACTAGGGCCCTGTACAACTGCAGAAGGGCCTCTTTGCTCCTATACTCAACTCCTCTTGTTATGAAGGCCAACATGCTATTCTCTTCACTGCCTGCTGTACCTGCATGCTTACTTACATTGACAGATGAACAAGGACCTCTAGATCTCGTTGTACTCCCCCCTTTCCCAACTTGACACCATTCAGATAATAATCTGCCTTCCGGGTTGTGCCACCAAAGTGGTTAACCTCACATTAATCCGCATTAAACTGCATCTGCCATGCATCTGCCCACTCACCCAGCCTGTCCAAGTCACCCTGCATCCTCAAAGCATCCCCCTCACAGTTCACACTGCCACCCAGCTTTGTGTCATCTGCAAATTTGCTAATGTTACTTTGAATCCCTTCATCTAAATCATTGATGTATATTGTAAATAGCTGCGGTCCCAGCACCGAGCCTTGCGGTACCCCAGTCACTGCTGGTCCCAGCACCGAGCCTTGCGGTACCCCACTAGTCACTGCTGGTCCCAGCACCGAGCCTTGCGGTACCCCACTAGTCACTGCCTGCCTTTCTGAAAGGTATCTGTTAATCCCTACTCTTTGTTTCCTGTCTGCCAACCACTTCTCTATCCATGTCAGCACTCTACCCTCAATACCATGTGCTCTAATTTTGCCCACTAATCCCCTGTGTGGGACCTCATCAAATAGTTTCTGAAGTCCAGGTACACTACATCCACTGGGTCTCCCTTGTCCATTTTCCCAGTTACATCCTCAAAAATTCCAGAAGATTAGTCAAGCATGACTTCCCCCTCGTAAATCCATGCTGACTCGGACCGATCCTGTCACTGCTATCCAAATGTGCGGCTATTTCATCTTTTATAGTTCTTCAGAAGACCATTCTTCAGGCAGATATTCAAATATCTTGCCAGTAGATGGCGAGGGAGAGGCAGATTGGAAGATGAGGAGTCGGATGTGAGTGGTAATTAGAGGTGGTTAAAGAGGATGTAGAGATGTGGGGTGGAGTTGCCGTGATCACACTGAACGGGAGTGGACTGGACGGGCGAGGCAATCTGCTACTGTTTACTTGCTTTCTTTAGTGGAGGGTGGATTTGATGCGTCTGTACAACCAAGAACACTCTGATGTCATGGTGAAGCAATATATGAACGTCACTGAGGGACTTGACAATGTTTTACATGTGAGGCTGGTCCAGAAAACAAAGGCAGGTGGGATCCCAGACCAGTTGGTAAAATGGACCCACAATTGACTTGGTGGTTGGAGGTAGAAGGTAGCGGTAGAAGGATGATTTTGCTGCCTGGAGGTCTGGGACTGGTGGTGTGCAGCAGAGATCCGTGCTGCAACCTTTGCTGTTTATTTTATGTTTTCACGGCTTGGATGTGAATGTGGGAGGTGTGACTACAAAGTTTGTGGAAAACGGGTAATGTTGTGGATAACAAGGAAACCTGTCAAAGTCTGCAGCAGGATATAGGCCGGATCATTGAAACCTTATTGTCATGCAGGTATATCATTACTGGAGGACACAGTTTTCTTCACACAAAGAGTTGTTAATACCTGGAATATTTTGCCAGTGGAGGTGATGGAATTAGATGTAATCACTACATCTAAGAGGCATTGCGATTTAGCAAACGAGGTGTAGAATAATACGGTTCTAATGTGGGCAAATGGGATTTGTGTGGCTGTGGAAAAAGGTGGACAAGTATGTGATGGGACGAAGGGCCTGACTCTGTAATGTACAACCATGGCTCTCTGGCTCCAAGAGCACTGAATGACTGATTATCCACAGCCATCGGTGCTGGGAAATCCAAAGGTTGCCCAGTATCTGCGTGCAGTAATGTCTCCTTGTCTCTGTCCTAAATGGTCCAGCCCACATTCTGAGAGGATGTCCGCTGGTTCCAGACCCCTCAGACAGGGGAAACATCCTCCCTGCATCCAGCCCACTGAGCCCTGTAGGAACTTTGTGTTTCCCAGAGATCTCCTCAAATACAACTGAACTCTCGAGCACACAGGCAGAGTCTACTCAATGTCACACACACAACAAATATCATTACAGAACCAAATATTGTCAATCGTTGCTACACTCGCTCTGTGCAAAGTTTATCTTTGAATAAGTAGAAAAAAAACATAATGCAGGAAGAAAATAGGTGCGGAGTAGGCTCCGCCTCGCAGGCCTATCCTCTGTTCAATGTGATCATGGCTTAATCGAAGCTGGCTCCAGTTCATCTTCAGTTTGACTTCCCCATAACCCTCAATTTAATGATCTTTCCAATATCCAACTATTTTGCCTTCACCTATATCCAACGATATGGCCTGTCACCATCAATTAGTCACACAATTCCAGATATTTACTGCTATGTTGGAGAAACAACTTCAACCGTCTGCCTGGTACGTGGTCTGGATGTTTGGATCTGATCGAATCCAGGGCAAGTTACACAATGGAGCACAACCGTGGTCTGAAGGCAGGAGACAGAGGGTTGGTGGAGGAATGCTTTTCAGACTGGAGGCTCTCGCAGAGGGTGCGACATAGAGCTCGACTCCATCTCCATTGTTGGTCGTTATTTATACGAACGCTTTGTATGAGTATGTGGGTGGCATAGTTAATAGGTTTGTGGAGGACACTAAAATTGGTGGCGTCATGGAGAATGAAGAAGGTGATCTGAGATGAAATGTGATCTTAATTAGCAGGTGTAATGGGCTGAAGAATGGAAGACGGAATTTTCTAAAGTCTAAAGTTTGAGGGCATCAGTTTAAGGTGAGATGGTAAAGTTGGAAAAGGCATTGAAGGTCAATGTTTTCAGACAGTGGATGGTAGAGAGATAGAACGAGATGCCAGAGGTGGAGGTGAGTACAGTTACTGCGTAATGTTTACATTTGTGGTACTTAAAGGTGTAATCAATAAGAAGAATGGAAACTGAACAAGTTTTACCTGGCTGGATGGCACAGGTTTCTCTCCACAACGTGTTCAACACAAAGTGGTGATGAATCTTTTCAATCGGCAAGGCACCATCTGTCACTGACAATGTATTGAACTTCATCACTGACCCTGCAAATATTTATCAACTGGTTAGAATCTGAGCTTCAACATTTTCGGAGCTGTTCTACAAAAACATTCAGCGTTTCAATCAAGAGCGTGTCCTACCTCCTTCTCCGACCAGCTGCCTCCTGAAAGAAAAAAGACACATGTCTGAATAACTGAGACAGAACATCCATATCCCGACGGCAGAAATGGCACGCAGATTGCCACAAGATTCCTAGTTACCAACTCTTATTGCGGCAGCTACACAGACATATAAATAGTATTTCCGTCGGGACAAAGAACCACGGGGGGAAACACAAGGAACGTACATGAAAATGATGCCATCATTGAGAGGGTGCAGGTTAGGGACAAGAATGAGGAGATGGTGGGGTGTTATCTGAAGAAGATGTCAGGGAACGTAGGGATGGGGCGATTTAAGATTATCTGTGGATTTAAATGTGTGGGGGGACAAATAGTATTGCTACTTTTAGGGGGGTGGGAGATTGGAACCTTCACGTGGTCCATCCTGTTTCGACGAATGCAATCAACCTGGCGTGTACAAATATGATCAAATAGAACAAGTTGTCCTACAGCTTTAGACTGTGCACGCCATACGCAAGAAGAAGCAGCTACTTTTAGGGAGACTAAAATTCAAAGATGAAATATGGGATGGCCTTTAATAAATCCCATTAGTCATGCAGTAAAGGGAACGGGGAACTCATTCACACAAAAGTGGCCAAAGCCAATATTGGAGATACATTGAAGGGGGAGTAGGATAAGCACAAGAGATTTCCCCCTGTTTGCCCCATTCCCTACATGTTCAATTCATGGATGACTGATGATAAATGATGATGTGTGCACCACGTTCTAGATTTCAATGTTAATCCCCACAATGTGGTCATGGCTAATCTTGCCCAGGACTGAACTCCCCCCCTTTTTTCCCTCATGTTCAATTCCTGGAAATTTCAACAAAAAAAAGTCTCTCCTTCTGGTTCAAATACTGCTAACAGTTTCAATCCCCAAAAGTCTCTGGGTTGGAGAATTCCAGAGATTTCACTGCTCTCTATCCAGTCGTGGACCTTGGGGACAATGGTGAAACGACTCTTCATTCTTTTCAACTGCAAGGAATATCGATGCAACCTCTGCAGATGAGACAAGCCCCTCATCCTGCAATTATCCCGGTGATTCAGTTTTGTGTTGCCTCCAATGCTGTAACATCATTTCATGGTTAAGGTCATGAAATCTATGCAAAATGGTCTTGATGTGGCTCGGATAATTGTGACTACCCCCCCCCCCTACAAGATTCTACAAGTATATGATCAGCAGAAGAATAACCGGGGGAACTATTCCCCTTTAAGAGTAAAATGATAACTAGGGATAGAACAGGTCCAATTTAGTGCTGTTAAGGAGGACAAATTCCAATGTGCATCCTAGGCTAAAATCATTAGACTGCCTGCACTGGGATGTTCTAACACCACAAACTCCTTTTCCTCTAATGCTGACCATACAGAAGATTTTCCCCGTAGTCTTATGATTCCTGCAGATTTTCATTCTTTTCGGGGAAATATTACACGTTAACGAACTCAGTGACAGGATCACTGCGACTCTTTCTCAAGGAGTTTGCAGGCTGTCCTGAGATCCCACAGTTTATGTAGGTGGCCATTTAGTTTGGGAACAACAGCAGCACATCGCTGGAACAGACGGAACATTGACCCAGCTCTGAATGACTGGTAAATGATGCATTCATTTCAGAAATGTCACCCACCATGTTGTGACTGTGCAGTTTCACTTTGCCTAACTGTAGTGTAACCCCTCACCTTCAGAAATATCCCGTTGTCTTTTTGATCCATCTGTTCCTGCAACGTTGAGAGTTCCTTTTGGATGGAATTTAAATTTGCTTGAATCTCTTGAAGCCTTTTCTCCATTGCGTTCCGAATTTTCTCCTCTTCTTCCCGGATATCTGCGAGTACACGCCGCTCTTTCTCAGTGAAAATCTGGTGCAGTTCAGCAAACTGGGATGTGATCTGTGACTGAAGGTTGTGTGACTGTTCCTGTGGAATGAAAGGTGAAGATCAAGATATAATGTCACTGTGTTGTCTTTCCTAACGATATGTGAGGGGATAGTTGGCCAATCAACCTTGTGGCATTGAGCACAGAAATAAGCCATTTGGCCCAACATGTCCATGCTGCCAACCCTAGTAATCTACAATAGTCCCACATTCACTTGGATTTAATCCGTATCTTTAATTACCGTGGCAACTCAAATCCTTGTCCAAATGCTTCTGAAATGTGGATAAAAGTGGACAGTTCACAAGTTATAGAGGTAGAATTAGGTGATTCGGCCCATCGATTCTACTCCACCACTCAATCATAGCTGATCTCTGCCTCCTAATCCCATTTTCCTGCCTTCTCCCCATAACCCTGACACCCTTTCCAATCAAAAAAAGGTCTCTCTGTGCCTCAAAAACATCCACTGACTTGGCCTCCACAACCCTCTGCGGCAATGAGTTCCAAAGATGAATTACCCTCTGACAAAATATGTTTAGTTTTTTTTAGTTTAGAGATACAATGCGATATCAGGCCCTTCGGCCCACCGGGTCCGTGCCGACCAGTAATCCCCACACATTAACACTTTTTACATTTACCAAGCCTATTAACCTACAACCCTGCACGTCTTTGGAGCGTGGGAGGAAACTGAAGATCTCGGAGAAAACGTTACGGGGAGAACTTACAAACTCCATGCAGACAGCACCCATAGTCGGGATCCAACCCGGGTCTCCGGCGCTGTAAGGCAGCAATTCTATCACTGCGCCACCATGACCACTTTTCTAAGTTCCTCCTCACCTCCTTTCTAAAAGAGCGCCCTTTAATTCTAAGGCTACGACCTCTGGTCCTGCAGTCACACCAGTGGAAACAATGGAGAGGGAGAAGGGTAGATCGGAGGTGTCAGTGTTGCAGTTGAATAAAGGGGACTATGGGGCCATGAGGGAGGAGCTGGCCAAAGTTGACTGGAAAGATACACTAGCAGGGATGATGTGGCCCACCTAAGACGGTGTGACCACCTCGATTTAATTTATTTGATGGTGCATTGGCAGTTTATAATGTACAGCAGTGAGGCGGAACGTCTGTGTCACTCCAGTTACTGCGGGGACTGGAAACAGCAAGGCATTTCCCCCCATCTCGACAGAAGCAAGTTGGGGATGAATTAAGATGCACCGTGTCCTCATTTGCTATCTCACACCAAGGGAAACATAGGAAAGAATACAACAAAATGGTAGAGACAAAATGGATGAGTGAAGTGATGATAAGAGCAATGTTTTGTGTTTACATGATTATTGAATAAAACAACCAGCAGAAGCAAGTTGGGGATGAATTAAGATGCACCGTGTCCTCATTTGCTATCTCACACCTGCTTTTATACAGGTTATCTATCTGCCGTACGGTGCCCATTCCTGGGACCCGTAACAATGACAGTGGAACAACAATGGTAGGTATTTCTAGGAATAATACAGAAGGTGCAGGATCTGTTCATTCCTAGGAGGAAGAAAGATTCTAAGGGGAGTAAGTGGTGACCGTGGCTGACAAGGGACGTCAGGGACAGTATAAAAATAAAAGAGAAGTACAACGTAGCAAAGATGAGCGGGAAGCAAGAGGATTGGGTAATGTTTAAAGAGCAACAGAAGATAACTAAAAAGGCAATACGGGGAGAAAAGATGAGGTACTAAGGTAAGCTAGCCAGGAATATAAAGGAGAATAGTAAAAGCTTCTTTAGGTATGTGAAGAGGAAAAAATTAGTTAAGACCAAAGTTGGACCCTTGAAGATCGAAAAAGGTGAATTTATTATGGGGAACAAGGAAATGGCAGATGAGTTGAACAGGTACTTTGGATCAGTCTTCACTAAGGAGGACACAAACAATCTTCCTGATATAGTGGTGGCCAGAGGATCTGGGTTGACGGAGGAACTGAAGGAAATCCACATTAGGCAGGAAATGGTGTTGGGTAGACTGATGGGACTGAAGGCTGATAAATCCCCAGGGCCTGATGGTCTGCATCCCAGGGTACTTAAGGAAGTGGCTCTAGAAATCGTGGATGCATTGGTAACAATTTTCCTATGTTCGATAGACTCAGGATCAGTTCCTGTGGATTGAAGGGTAGCTAATGTTATCCCACTTTTTAAGAAAGGCGGGAGAGAGAAAACAGGGAATTATAGACCAGTTAGCCTGACATCGATGGTGGGGAAGATGCTGGAGTCAATTATAAAAGATGAAATAGCAGCACATTTGGATAGCAGTAGCAGGATCGATCCGAGTCAGCATTGATTTACGAAGGGGAAATCATGCTTGACTAATCTTCTGGGATTTTTTGAAGATGTAACTAGGAAAATGGACAAGGGAGAGCCAGTGGATGTAGTGTACCTGGACTTTCAGAAAGCATTTGATAAGGTCTCACATAGGAGATTAGTGGGCAAAATTAGGGCACATGGTATTGGGGGTAGAGTGCTGACATGGATAGAAAATTGGTTGGCAGACAGGAAACAAAGAGTAGGGATTAACGGGTCCCTTTCAGAATGGCAGGGAGAGACTCGTGGGGTACCGCAAGGCTCGGTGCTGGGACCGCAGCTATTTACAATATGCATCAATGATTTGGATGAAGGGATTCAAAGTAACATTAGCAAATTTGCAGATGACACAAAGCTGGGTGGCAGTGTGAACTGTGAGGAGGATGCTATGAGAATGCAGGGTGACTTGGACAGGTTGGGAGAGTGGGCAGATGCCTGGCAGATGAAGTTTATTGTGGATAAATGTGAGGTTATCCACTTCGGTATAAAAAAAACAAGAAGGCAGATTACTATCTAAATAATAATAATAATAATAAATTTTATTTATGGGCGCCTTTCAAGAGTCTTAAGGACACCATACAAAAATTTAGCAGGTAGAGGAAAAACATGTAAGGGGAATGAAATAAATAGTAGAGACATGACTAGTACACAAAGTAAAGACAGAATTCAATTCAAAACACAATATGAGGCAATTAATGCACAGATGAAAAGGGAGGGGGACGCGGGGCTAAGGATAGGCAGAGGTGAAGAGATGGGTCTTGAGGCGGGACTGGAAGATGGTGAGGGACACAGAATTGCAGGATCAGTTGGGGGAGGGGGTTCCAGAGCCTGGGAGCTGCCCTGGAGAAGGCTCTGTCCCCAAAACTGTGGAGGTTGGACTTGTGGATGGAGAGGAGACCGGCTGATGTGGATCTGAGGGACCGTCAGAGTTGGCAGGGGGAGAGGAGGTCAGTGAGATATGGGGGGGCCAGATGGTGGAGGGCTTTGTAGGTGAGGATCAGGATTTTGTAGGTGATCCGGTGGGAGATGGGAAGTTGGCGTCAAGTTGGGAAAAGGGGAAGTACAACGGGATCTGGGGATCCTTGTTCATCAGTCTATGAAAGTAAGCATGCAGGTACAGCAGGCAGTGAAGAAAGCGACTGGCATGTTGGCCTTCATAAAAAAGAGGAATCGAGTATAGGAGCAAAGAAGTTCTTCTGCAGTTGTACAGAGCCCTAGTGAGACCACACCTGGAGTCTTGTGTGCAGTTTTGGTCCCCTAATTTGAGGAAGGACATTCTTGCTATTAAGGGAGTGCAGCGTAGTTTTACAAGGTTAATTCCCTGGATGGCGGGACTGTCATATGCTGAGAGAATGGAGCAGCTGGGCTTGTACACTCTGGAGTTTAGAAGGATGAGAGGGTATCTCATTGAAACATATAAGATTGTTAAGGGTTTGGACCCACTAGAGGCAGAAAACATCATCCCGATGTTGGGGGAGTCCAGAACCAGGGGCCACAGTTTAAGAATAAGGGGAAAGCCATTTAGAATGGAGACGAGGAAACACTTTTTCTCACAGAGAGTTGTGAGTCCGTGGAATTCTCTGCCTCAGAGGGCAGTGGAGGCCTGTCTCTGGATGCTTTCAAGAGAGAGCTAGATAGGGCTCTTAAAGATAGCGGAGTCAGGGGATATGGGGAGAAGGCAGGAACGGGGTACTGATTGGGGATGATCAGCCATGATCACATTGAATGGCGGTGCTGGCTCGAAGGGCCGAATGGCCTACTCCTACACCTATTATCCTGTGCTGTTTTGAGGTGTCCTGACGTTACATGCATCACATTGATGAAAACTACACAGGAAATCGAAATTGGAAAACCTCACCAGAACAACAGAAATCTTCTCTTTCTGTTGCTGCTCCATTTGCTCGATCTCGGATTTCTTTTTTGTGAGCGATTGGAAGGAAGATTTCACCTGATCCTGGAGTTGGGATTCAGATCAGAGAAGAAAAATATCAGAAAATATACACGACATGACACAATGATGTGATCAATATCGGTTTGTTTTTACCTTGTAGATTTCAACAGCTTCATCTATCGGTCTGAAGCTGTGAGACTTGTGTTCCCGCGCATCTCGACAGATCACACAGATCAGCGTCTTGTCCGTTTCACAAAACAGCTTCAGTTCTTCCTGATGTTTCTCGCACTGAAGTTTACTTTCCTTCTCTGTCTGATTCAGGCTCAGTGCTCGAGCTTTCTCAGACAGTCTAACCAAGGCCCGATTCACCCTGAGGGTGCGGTCTGTAAATTCCTCTCTACATTCCGGGCAGGAGTTTTTCCCCTCCCTGTCCCAACTCTGTGTGATACAGGAGCGGCAGAAGTTGTGCCCACACTCCAGTATAACCGGATCGGTGAAGAAATCCAGGCAGATGGGACAAACTGCCTCCTCGGTCCAACTCTCGACCTGTCTTTCGCAGCCATTTTATCTCCACTTCCTGGTTCAAAATGTTTTCACTGACGTGGAGCTGCTGAATATGGGCGGTCACATGGACCGTCACGGCGGCGCCGCGGTAGAGTTGCTGCCTTACAGCGAATGCAGCGATGGAGACACGGGTTCGATCCTGAGGACGGGTGCTGTCTGTACGGAGTTTGAACGTTCTCCCCATGATCTGCGTGAGATTTCTCCGAGATATTCGGTTCTTCAGAGGCTTAGTAAATGTGTGTGTGAGAGAGAGACAGAGGGATGCAGAGAGAGAGAGGGGGAGAGAGAGAGAGAGAGAGAGAGAGACAAAGAGAGACTCCGTTCTAAATGTCTTACTTCTTATTCTTAAACTGTGGCCCCTGGCCAGAGACATGTTTCCTGCGTGTCCAAACCCTTAACAATCGTATATGTTTCAATGAGATCCTCTCTCATCCTTCTAAACTCCAGAGTGTACAAGCCCAGCTGCTCCATTCTCTCAGCATTTGACAGTCCCGCCATCCCGGGAATTAACCTTGTAAACCTACGCTGCACTCCCTCAATAGCAAGAATGTCCTTCCTCAAATTAAGGGACCAAAACTGCATACAAGACTCCAGGTGTGGTCTCACTAGGGCTCTGCACAACTATAGAAGGACCTTTTTGCTCCTATATTCAACTCCTCTTGTTATAAAGGATGATTCCGTTGCCTGAACTACAGGGAGAGGTTGGGCAGGCTAGGATTTTGTTCCTTGGAGTGCAGGAGGCTGAGAGGTGATCTGATGGAGGTGTATAACATTTTGAGGGGGGATTGGGTGAATGCACAGTCTTTTACTCAAGGTCGGGAAATCAAAAAGCAGAGAACGCAGGTTTAAGGTGTGAGGGGCAAGATTTAATAGAAAGCTGAGGAGCAGCTTCTTTACACAGAGGGTGGTGGGTATGGAACGAGCTGCCAGAGTATGTGGCTGAGGCAGGTACTAGAGACACTTGGACAGATACATGGATCAGGAAATGTTTAGAGGGGTGTGGCCCAAATGTGGGCAAATGCGACTAGCTTGGAAGGGCCGGCATGAATGAGTTGGGCCGAATGGCCTGTTTCCATGCTATATGCCAATTAAAAACAAAACAGCAGCCTATAAGCTCAGCGGGTCGAGCAGCATCTGTGTAGATGAAAGGGGTAGAAAAGGGTCTGTGGCGGTTTCAGACTGAGACTCTGCATCAGGGTCTGTGAATGCTGGGTCTCCACCTGAAACTACAACATGCACCGTTTCCCCCACGGATCCCCTTTCCAGATTCCAGCGACTACAGTGTCTTGTGCCCTCCCCAACACCGAGCCTTGTCCAACCCCCCCCCCTACCCGCCATCTCCAGCTCTGATCTGCGGCAGGGAGCCGGGCGGGGGTTGGGACGTGGATATTGATCTCCCCCGCTCTCCAGTAGCGCTGCCTCGCCACTGAAGCGTCTCCAGATCTCTCTGTTTCAGTTTCCTGCTGCGGCTTCGCTTGGGACGGAGTGACTCAGATCCGCGCCCAGCCACGGGGAGTTTCCCAGCGCAGGGGCTGGTGGCATCACACGGAGAGACTCGATCTGACAGGGTCGTGGACAGGAGCAGCAGTCAGAGAGGTTTGTCAGGGTGTGGGAGTGTGGGAGAGAGAGAGAGGGGGCAGTGGGACAGTGAGAGGTGAACAG
>NW_026576339.1:72500-117191 GCF_028641065.1 Leucoraja erinaceus
GTGTGTTCCCTCTACACGGACACGGACGTAGGCCCGGACAAGGGGCAGGCAGCCGACCCCGGTGTGGCCATAGACTGCCCGCTGCCTGGCCCAGGAGCAGACCGACAGACCGACCTCGAGGGTGCGGTGGGCCAGACCCCCCTTTCCCTCTCCTCCCCTCCTGGTCACCCTCCTGTTTTTGTTCAGTTTACAAATTGAACACGCACGCAGTTGTCGGAATCTCATTGGCACTTTTATTGTCACAGGTGTGAAATGCTACACATTGAAATTATATTTTTGATTACAAACAGTCCAGCAGAGTATTACCGTACCCCAGGTCAGCAAGTGTACATAAACAGTCTACTGATCGTGTAAACAAGAGGGGCCATTGTACAAAATCCACACTCTAGTCATAGAGTGATAGATACAGTGTGGAAACAGGCCCTTCGGCCCAACTTGCCCACACCGGCCAACATGCCCCATCTACACTAGTCCCACCTGCCTGCATTTGGTCCATATCCCTCTAAACCTGTCCTATCCACGTACCTGTCCAACAGTTTCCTAAACGTTGCAATAGTATCGGCCTCATCTACCTCCTCTGGCAACTCGTTCCATACACCCACCACCCTTTGCATGAAGACGTTACCTGCTCCGATTCCTATTAAATGTTTCCCCCCTCACCTTAAACCTATTAGACCATAGACAATGGGTGCAGGAGTAGGCCATTCGGCCCTTACAGCCAGCACCGCCATTCAATGTGATCATCCACAACCAGTACCCCGTTCCTGCCTTCTCCCCATATCCCCTGACACCGCTATTTTTAACAGCTATCTAGCTATCTCCTGAAAGTATCCAGAGAACCGGCCTCCACCGCCCTCTGAGGCAGATAATTCCACAGATTCACAACTCTCTGTGAGAAAAAGTGTTTCCTCATCTCTGTCTTCTATATAGTGTTTTTTTGGCGGTTGGCAAACAACTTTTTTGGTGCATTACCGCCACCAACTGGCATGGAGTGTGGATCAAACAACACCATTACATATACTAATATCCTATATCCTTCCGAACAAATTGGTTACCCTAAGAAAAAGCAACAGGATTTGATAGCACTTATTTGAACTCCCTTGCAAAATATCTACCAAATCAAATTGTACTCCTTCTTTTCTGAACTGCTCACTCATCCGTTCTCTCTCCTCATTTGATGTGAAATTCTGGTACAATAAATGCTACTCCTACTTTATCTACTGAATCTTTTGATGCATCTGTATAAATTTGGACAAAACTGTAGTATCTGTCAATGTATTCCTGTATGATGACTGAATTATACATATGCTGTTTATCCTTGTTTTTCTGTTCTAATATTGTAAAGTCTACTGTTGCATCTGGAAGTATCCAAGGTGGAATTGAAGGTAATGGAACCGTTGGAACCACATTTAATTGTGCTATGCTGATTTGTAATGCTCTCTGGGTCACTGTCCATCCAAAACTTTTTGTTTCCCTTCTCTCCTTTTCCCAGCATGGTTTGACAGTAACTTGTGCTGGGTGTTCTTGACTGTGGCCCTGTAGGTTAATCCAGTAATTCAATGAAAGCTGTATCCTTCGCATCTCTAGAGGCATCTCCCCCATTTCAACCTGTAATGCTGCTGTTGGAGTTGTTTTTATTGCACCTGTACATATTCTCAATGCCCGATATTGAACGTTGTCTATTTTCTTAAGAGAAGTACTTGATGCGGACCCATAAACCACACAACCATAATCTAACACAGATCTAATTAACCCAGTGTATATAGCCTTCAAAGCTGTTCTATCTGCCCCCCAATCACATCCAACTAAACATCTCATTACATTAAGTATCTTCTTACATTTGTCCACTACTTTCTGAATATGAACCATCCATGTAATCCTCTCATCAAACCATAAACCTAAAAAGTTATAGTATTTTACTTCTCTCCAATTCCTGGTTATATAATTTTAGTTTTACCTCACTATCAATTTTCTTCCTAGTAAAAAACATTATCTTTGTCTTTTCCACAGAAAATTTGAATCCCCATTTATATGACCACTCTTGTACCTTTATTATAGCCCTCTGTAGTTTCTGCACAACAAACTTCACATTTCTCCCCCTTTTCCAGATTGCCCCATCATCCGCAATCAGTGAAACTCCCATTTCATTTACAATTTCTTCAAATACATCATTTATCATTACTAAAAATAGTAAAGGACTTATTATGCTCCCTTGAGGTGTTCCATTTTCAATATCTAATGTTCCTGAGTATTGATTTCCAACTCGTACTTGTATTGACCTCCCAAATAAAAAATCCTTAATCCATTTAAATATACGACCTTTAATCCCCAATTTACCTAGTTTCACTAATAACCCTTCTCCCCACATCATATCATATGCTTTCTCAATATCAAAAAATACAGCTACTACACTTTCTCTGTTAATTTGTGCTCTCCTAATTTCATGTTCTAAACATATAGCTGGATCCATGGTGTTTCTCCCCTTCCTAAAACCACTCTGGTAATTGGATAAATATCCTTTATTTTCTACATAATATGTTAACCTTTCATTTACCATTTTTTCCATTACTTTACATATGTTGGATGTTAACGCAATAGGCCTATAATTCCCTGGGTTTGTCAGATCTTTACCTGGTTTTCCTATTGGGATTACTACTGCCTCCTTCCAGCTTTGCGGTAATTTCCCACCCTCCCACACTTTATTATAAAATTCTAACAAAAAATCCTTGGATGTTTCACTGAGATGGTTTAACATGGTGTAACAAATCTGATCTTTACCTGGTGCTGACATCTTGGTTTTTCTAAGAGCTCGGTTGAATTCTGTCTTTGTGAATGGTTTGTTAAAAACATCGTTAGTGTCTTCCTCATATCGTATTAACTGTATATTCTCTGCTATAGTATTTTCTTTTCCTTTTCTTCCTTCTTCACTAACATTGTCTGAACTGTGAATTTTAGCAAAAGATTTTGCCAACATCTCTGCTTTCTCTTCATCTTTCACTGCTGTAATTTCACCGTCAGTTAGGATTGGATATTTGTATTCTCTTTTAATTCCTTTCATTCTCCTTATCATTCCACAAACTTGACCTACTTTTGTCTCCCTTCCCTTGAGTTACAAAATGTCCTCCAAAATTCCCTCTTTGCATTTTTTATTACTCTTCTTACACTTGCTTGCAACCTTTTGTATTCAATAAGATTCTGAAAATTGTGATTTCTTTTCAAAATTTTAAAAGCTTTATTTCGACACTTAATTGCTTTGTCACACTCTTTAGTCCACCATGGTACACTCTTCTTGTTGTGCTTACCTCCTTTCTTTTTAATGGACTTCCTTGCTGCCTCTAAAATGGCTTCACAAACAGAAATATTTAAATCATCCACATCTTCATAAATATCAATTTTCTCCATTTCTTGATCACTAATAATCTTAAACTTCTCCCAATCAGCACCACTAAAAGACCACTTCTGTATTATCTCTGTATTATACTCCTCTAAACTCACTCCTACTACTATTTCTATATGGTAGTGGTCACTTCCTACCGTTGTTCTTCGAATTACTTCCCATGAACAAACACCCGCCAATGAGTCTGACACTAGTGTGAGGTCTATGGCTGATTCTGACCCTGTTCTGATGTTGATTCGTGTCCCACTTCCATCATTAAGACACACAAGGTTTTTATTCTCCATTAAATCCTCAATCACCATCCCATTTTCATCATTAGAATCATCCCACAACGTGCTATGAGCATTAAAATCTCCACAACATATAACTTTTCCCCCTAAATACCCAGCAAGTTCATCCATCAACTCCATTGAAAGCCTTTTACACGGATTATAAAAATTAACAATTTTAACCTTACCTTCTCTTGTCCAAATTTCAACCACTAAATATTCTAATTCTGTTCCTTTCACCAACAATCTATAATGTATTCCTTGCCTTATAAATATTACACACACCCCTCCACTCCCCTCCCCCCTATCTCTACGGATACTATCATAACCTTGGATGACAAAGTCTAATGAAGGCTTAAGCCAGGTTTCTTGAATACATATGACTTCTGGTTTCTTCTTTAACTCTTTAATGAATCCTTTAAACTCTTGTCCATTTGCTATTATGCTCCTTGCGTTCCATTGTAATATGATCAAGTTGACCTATCACCAGAACCTTCCTGCCTTCCATCTGCTTCAAGCTTTTTATTGATACTCTCCCATGATACTTCTTTTAAACCCAAAAACATCTCTGCTCCCTTAACAATGATTTTTATTTTTTCTGTTTTGTGTTTAACCTGATCAGTACAGTTGATTACATATGCAATGAAAACAATAAGCTTATCAGCTGTCAGTTCTGTGTGAGTTTTGACTGCTTGACTTTCCTCTAATCTCAAAACCGGATGATTCTCTCTCCCAATTATATCCACTCTTCCCCTTTGTCCTTGCACCTTCTTCACTGCCTCTGAGTAGCTTATGTTACTTACTGTTTTCACTTGCTGAATCTCCACAGCCCTCTTCCTGACTTCACATCCCCCATACGTTACCCTGTGCGGTCCTCCGCAATTGCAGCATTTATCCTGCATATTTTCTCTGCACTCTTCAAATCTATGCTCTCCTCCACACTTGGGACACCTCTGCTTCCCCTTACACACCGCTGCTATATGTCCATACCTTTGGCATTTATAACATCGGAGCGGTGGAGGGATATAAGGCCTCACTGGAAAACTCATGCATCCGATTCTCACTTTTTCTGGTAGTTCAGACTGCTGAAACTCCAGAAGCACAGAGAAGCTCTCTACCCTCTTACCCTCCACTGTCCTTAACAATCTCTTAGCTACACTCACCTGGCCCCTAAAAATACTCCATTTGAGTTTCTCCAGGTCTTCATCTCTCGATGAGATTGCCAGTTGAGCTCCATTCGGCGCGGCCTTGTCGGCTCCGGAAGCCACGGTCTCGAGTAAGGAGGCGGCCGTTTCCAGGGTTCCCATGCCGCTGAGAGGACTCTCCCGACGCCGGAACAACATCACCCGGCAAGAACGGCCTGGAACATCGGGCCTCCGTAGAGGCAACTGTGGAGGCCTCAATTGGCCCGACTATGGGGGGACTGGACTTTGTGCCTTCCCTCATATTGGGAACCATTGTGGGGGGATGTTTTCATGTTAAAGTTCTTTAGTATTGTCATGTTTGTATTCTTTTTTTTTCCTATGTGCTGCATTGGCATAACAAATTCTACCAGCCTGGCTGTGTGGTCATTAAAATCAATCAATCAATCAATCAATCTACAGGAATACCTGTTATTACTCCCCTTGTCACTCTACTCTCACCCAGAGTCTTTCTTTCACTCACCATCTTCTTGCAAACACTTTCAATCTTCAGAGCCTTATTTTTCTGCTCCTCTGTTTTACATATTATTAACAAGTTCCCGTCTCTCAAAATCTTAGCTGTTTCCACCTCTCCTACCTTCTTCTTTAGCTCCCTGGATAAAGCTATCGGAATAATTGACATGCTCATCTTCCTTTCTAAATGTCAGTATTATTTTAACCTCCTTCCTTTCAACCTTTTTCCGAACCGTTCTCCTATCCTCCTCTGAACTGTTCCCTTCAAAACTCCTTTTGCTGCTTTGGCTGAGCTCGTTTTGCCCGACTCCTCCTTCTCCTTGATTCCTCCCTGATCTGTGACTAGACACTGACGTCCAGTCACCAAAAGCCCCATCATCTTGGTCTTCGTCATCCTCTAATCCTACCTGAGTTGCCATTTGATCCAGTTACAAAGCAGTTGATGCCAACCGCCAACTCCTAGTCCCCCTCTCCCTTCCACACGGGAGCTCCCCTCGCCCAGCCGTCGTTGTTCCCCGTCACCCCGCGTTACCCCAGCATTCCATCCATCCATCTTCCTCCCCGCGCGTGCGCGCGCGCGCGATCTCCAGCCTCACGCCCCCCATCTTGTCTCCGGGCCGCCCGCCCCGCCCCGCCCCGCCCCCGCGCGCTGCCATTGGCCCTGGCCCCCGTCACTCAGCGCCGCCGACGCCACGGGATTGGCCGCTTGGGCCGGGGGGGCAGTTGCCATGGCGACCGATGGATGTCCCGCCCCCCCCCCCCGGTGTTGCCCGGGCGACAGGCGACAGGCCCAGTGCGGCCCAGGCAGGCGGTGGAGAGAGGGCGGGCCCTGGGGGCGCCTCAGGGTAGGGGGGCATCATCATCATCATCATCATCATCGCCGGTAGCGGGAGACTGCAGACTGGAGGCCGGAGCTGCACCGGGAGCAGCGGCTACGGGAGGCCGGGCCGGGCCGGGCCGGGTAGTGCACGGATATTTGTTTTAATCATAGGAGCAGAATTAGGCCATTCGGCCCATCAAGTCTACTCCGCCATTCAATCAAGGCTGGTCTTGATCAAGAAGAAAGACGTCTATCTCTCCCTCCTGATTCTGATTCAGATTCAACTTTAATTGTCATTGTACAGAGACAACGAAATGCAGTAACCCCATTCTCCTGCCTTCTCCCCATAACCCCTGACACCCGCACTAATCAACGATCTATCAATCTCTGCCTAAACATTTCAATTTCTCTAACTTCAAATAACTATTGCTTTCCCTCTCTCTCTGTCCCTCCCCACCAGAGTTATCTGTCTAGTTGTACTGTCTTCCTGATTAATTTTACTGATTCTCTACCACCTTCCCCATAGCCAACCATGAACCATTCTACATTTCCTTACCATCTGCTTTGATCTGTCGTTTTCACATCTAACCCTTCCATATCACAGGCAATTAGACACTAAGTTACAGGGAGAAGACAAGAGAATGGGGTTGAGGGAGAAAAATAGAACAGCCACAGGTAAATGTCAAAGTAGACTCGATGGGCTGAATGGCTTAATTCTGCTCCTACGACTCATTAACTTATAATAAGCAAAAAGTAGTGGTTAACTTTTCACTGTTCACAAAGCTTTTCATGGTACCTCGGTACACATGACAATAAACTAAACTAGGGATAAGACTACTTTAGGCTTTAGAGATACAGCGTGAAAACAGGTCCTTTGGTCCACCCAGTCCAATCCGACCAGCGATCACCACATACACTAACACGATCTACAAACCACAAACAATTTTACAGAAGCTAATTAACCTACAAACCTGTAAATCATTGGAGTGTGGGAGGAACCGGACGGAGCACCTGGAGAAAACACATGCGGTCACAGGGAGAACTTACAAACTGCACAGACAGCACCTGTAGTTAGGAATGAACCTGGATCTCTGGCGCTGTGAGGCAGCAACTCTACCACCCCAGTGGGCAGGATAAGGAAGGAGTTATCTTACAATAACAGGAGTATTAAATGACCTGCCTGCATTCACTGTCCAGGATTGCAGGTGAAAGATATTCAACAAGTGCTAATGTGATTATATGAGAATGATGCCTGGATTAGGGTGTATTGACTCCAAGGAGATGTAGACAGACTTGAATTATTTTCTCTGGAATGTCAAAGGATGCAGGGAGACATGATAGAATTATATCAAATTATGAGAGGCATAATAGTGTAAAAATAACCCTTTTTCCAGGATGGAAATGTCAAATTTTAGAGGGCATAGCTTTAAGGGACTGGAGGCAAGGTTTTTTACAGAGGTTGATGGATGCCTGGAACATGGTGGTGGTAGAGGCAGATACAATAGTAGTATTTAAGAGACATTTGGATAGGCAAGGAACTGAGGGGTATTGATTATATGCAGGCAGATAAGTTGGTCTTATGTTCAACACAGGCGTGGCTGAAGGGCCTCTTTCTGTGACAGTAACAGGAAGGAGACAAGAGGAAATTGATGAAAACCCTGTAGTCCTAACTAACAATTAAAATACTTGCCATCTAAAATCTTTTATTAGATCAGTCATCTAGTGTTTACCTACTTCCTCATTTACTGACGGTGACTATGCAATAAAACCTCTGGGACACAAATCAAGACAGCGTTGTCTGCGATTTTATTAGATTTAATTTAAGCTTTCAATCCTTATTACTCAGTGCACAGCACAGTGGCATCACCATCAGAGCTGCTGCCTCTCAGCTCCAGAGACCCAGGTTCCATTCTCACCCCTGGCTCTGCGTGGAATATGCATATTCACCCTGGGACGCTATAATTTCCTTCAGGTGCTCCTGTTTCCTCCTACATTCTATGAAAATGCTCAAGTTTTCAGTTTATTGGTCACTGACACCACTGTGTAAGTAAATGGTTGAATCTAGGTGAGTTTATGGGAAGATAAGACACAAAAAGCTGAAGTAATTCAGCAGGTCGGGCAGCATCTCTGGAGAAAAGGAACAGGTGACGTTTCGGGTCGGGACCCCTCTTGAGACGGAGTTTATGAGAATGTGGGCAGAATAAAAAGGTTACTGGGCGTGATGGAATGGGTTTGTTGGGCTCAAAGACCTGTTTCTCTGATGTATGACTGACATGAGAGTAATCTTTACAGTAGCAGTTTGTCTGCCATATATATACCACTGGATCCTCGATGATGCCACATGGATTCAGAGACAAGATACTGGTACGCAAGATTTGCATCTGATCTAACATTTATTACTTTACTCTTCCAGTTGTGGACAACGCCTTTTACAGACCATGAATGTTAAAGTTTTAATGGGCTAGAAGGCTTGGTACTTGAAGATGGAAGTATTTTGCGAGAATTGCTCACAGCCTGCAGATCGAGGAACACTGTAACCATGCATTACTCAACATCTCAAGTCCTCTTCAGAAGGGCAAGTTGACCTGAGCTTTTTGATCAAAGTCTCATGATTTTGTTGAATATCTACAGCCGGAAAACAAAATCACATTTTCTGAGCGGATGTGTGGCCTCGAATTAAAAAGGGAGGAATAGGACATTATTTACCTCATTGAAATTCCAGGCACTTAGATGAGTTCAAATAACAACAAGGACCTGTTGAATAGAGAAAGGTTGATAACAGTGAAGCTGATAATAACAGCCAAGCTGGGAAATTCATGTTTCATTTATAAAAGCACTATTCAAACCCCTTGGTAGAGATTTATTTTTACTGCAGCCCCACAGTGTCTTGTGTAATGTTATAATAACCTGGTGTTTGGCCCATTTGTGAAATATTTTGCTCATTTAAAAAAAACATTTCAGCTCGGCCAGAACTCAATGATTTTTTAGTACAGCTGTTTTCCATTTGCCAATGTTTAAGTGACTACAGTCTATAATATAACCTATAATTTTAATTTGCATAAAACCATCCAACACTATCTATGTCCATGCGACAACAAGGAAACCAGGGAATAGAAATTGTAATGACCTAACTCCAATGATCTCTTTTCAAATATACCTAGTGGTTTCTATGTTAACTCCATGTAGCTGATATATGGTGCCTTCTGGCCTGTTGTGGCTACTGGCTCTCCCATTCTGACCTTGATTGATCGATTGAGATACAGTACGGAAAAAGGCCCACCGAGTCCGCTCCGACCAGCGATCCCCGCACATTAATACTATACTACACACACTTGGGACAATTTACAATTTTACCAAGCCAATTAACCTACAATGCTGTACCTCTTTGGAGTGTGGGAGGAAACCGAAGATCTCAGAGAAAATCCACGCAGGTCATGGGGAGAAGGTACAAATTTGGTACAGACAGCACCCATAGTCAGGATCGAACCTGGGTCTCTGGCGCTGTAAGGCAGCAACTTTACCGCTGTACCACCACGACTTGGTTAAGCCCCGTGGATTTATCCACTTCAATATGCTTTAAAAATGGCAGTATGTCCTCTCATCTGATCCAATGATAAATGTAGCAGCATTGTGAAGGGTCCCATCCCGTAACACTGCCTGTCCATTCCAACCATCGATGGATGCTGCCTGACCTGCTGAGGTCCTCCAGCACCATCGATGCTGCCTGACCTGCTGAGGTCCTCCAGCACATTTGTGTTTTGCCGCCATAAACTCAGCAGGCTTTCATGAATTGTCAAATCAATTTGTGGGAAATATTTCTGTTCCACAGAATGACTTCTATTTAGATAACTGTGACTGCAGACCCATATTTAATAATGTATTTTTATGATTAATGATGCTCCCCGGAGTCCCACACTGAGCATTGATGGATGCAAATCCGTACCATGCACGGCTGATGGAGGCAGCTGCTCCAGGTATCAATGAAATGGAGTTTGAAATCTGAAAACTAGAACACTGCCTTGAGGCAAAAATCCTTTGATCAATTATTTTACCAAGAATTTTAAAAATATTCATTTTGTTCTAACATTCAACCTACATTAATTCCTCTTTTTTTCTCAGTTCCTTTAGAGTGATTTTGAAATGTATCAAGGTGGAAAACAATGATGACTTTAGCATTTCCCTGGAACATACAGCTGCCAGTCCTGTCCCTATCTTAACCAGGTTTCTGTAATGGCCACAATGTCGCAGTCACACATACCTATCCACGCCCTAAGCTCATCTGCCGACCAGTCAGACAGGGCTCTTGAATTAAAATAAGTTGAATTTAAATCCCCATTCCTTCCTCGCTCCCTGCCTGGCTTGAAGGGCCGAATGGCCTCCTCCTGCACCTATTGTCTATGTTTCTATGAAAGTGCCAGGAGAGGGGGTGGTTGCGTGGGACGGGACCAGGGAGTTCCAGAGGGAGCGGTCTCTGCGGAAAACCGACTGGGGGGGAGATGGGAAGATGTGGCCAGTGGTGGGATCCCATTGGTAGACAAATAAGCTGGGGAAACTCAGCAGGTGAGGTAGCATCTATGGAGCGAAGGAATTCGGGTAGAGACTCTTCTTCAGACTGATGTGGGGGGGGGATAGGAAAAAGAAAAGAAGAGGCGGAGACAGTGGGCTGAGGGAGAGCTGGGGAGGGGAGGGGAAGGAGGGAGAAAGCAAGGACTACCTGAAATTGGAGAAGTCAATGTTCATACCGCTGGGGTATAAACTACCCAAGCAAAATATGAGGTGCTGCTCCTCCAATTTGCGGTGGGACTCACTCTGGCCATGGAGGAGGCCCAGGACAGAAAGGTTGGATTGGGAAAGGGAGGGGGAGTTGAAGTGCTGAGCCACCGGGAGATCAGGTTGGTTATTGCGGACCGAGCGGAGGTGTTGGGCAAAGCGATCGCCAAGCCTGCGCTTGGTCTCACCGAGGTTGATCATCCACTGAATAATCCAACCACATTTTCGTTTAGAAGTGGAAAGAAATAAAATAAATTGCATTCATTGCAACGTGTAAAAAGAGTTGAGATACTATATTATAGATACATAGAAAATAGGTGCAGGAGTAGAGGCCATTCAGCCCATCAAGCCTGCAACGCCATTCAATATGATCATGGCTGATCATTCAACTCAGTATCCCATCCCTGCCTTCTCTCCATACCCCCTGATCCCTTTAGCCACATCTAACTCCCACTTAAATATACAAGGGCCACATCGAATTCCACAGATTCACCACTCTCTGTGTGAAAAATGTTTTTCTCATCTCAGTCCTAAATGATTTCCCCCTTATCCTTAAACTGTGACCCCTTGTTCTGGACTTCCCCAACATCGGGAACAATCTATAACAATTGTAATTTTTCTGCATGTTATTGTGGTGTATATCATGTCTTGATTGGTGAGTATGTTTAGTTTGTGACTTTATTTGAAGCAGAAATAATATGAATGTTTCATTGACCATAATTCCGACTTGAAATGCTGCCTAGGTTACCTGACTGACTCTGTCTCTGTGTGTCTCTCTCTCTGTCTCTGTCTCTCTGTCCCTCTCTCTGTCTTTCTCTCTGTCCCTCTCCCTGTCCCTCTCTGTCCCTCTCTTTCTCTCTCTGTGTCTGTGTGTCTCTCTCTATCTGTCTCTCTATCTGTCTCTCTCTGTCTCTCTCTCTGTCTCTCTCTCAGTCTCTCTCTCTGTGTCTCTCTCTGTGTCGCTCTCTCTGTCTCTCTCCTTCTCTCCTTCTCTGTCTATCTGTCTCTCTGTCCCTCTCTCTCTCTCTCTCTCTGTGTCTCTCTCTCTCTCTGTCTCTCTCTCTCTCTCTCTGTCTCTCCCTCTCTCTCTCACTCTCTCTGTCCCTCTCTCTCTCGGCGTTGTCGGGTGAAGTTTCCACCCGTCCTGTCCCGTATCTCACACACACACACACACACACACACACACACACCCACACCCACACCCACACAGTCTCATACACACACAAACACGTCCACACACACACACACAGTCTCATACACACACACACACATAGAAACATAGACAATAGGTGCAGGAGTAGGCCATTCGGCCCTTCGAGCCTGCACCATTCTCCATTCAATATGATCATGGCTGATCATCCAACTCAGTATCCTGTTCCTGCATTCTCTCCATACCCCCCGATCCCTTTAGCCACAAGGGCCACATCTAACTCCCTCTTAAATATAGCCAATGAACTGTGGCCTCAACTACCTTCTGTGGCAGAGAATTCCACAGATTCACCACTCTCTGTGTGAAAAAAGTTTTCCTCATCTCGGTCCTAAAAGATTTCCCCCTTATCCATAAACTGTGACCCCTTGTTCTGGACTTCCCCAACGTCGGGAACAATCTTCCTGCATCTAGCCTGTCCAACCCCTTAAGAATTTTGTAAGTTTCTATAAGATCCCCCCTCAATCTGCTAAATTCTAGCGAGTACAAGCCGAGTCTATCCAGTCTTTCTTCATATGAAAATCCTGACATCCCAGGAATCAGTCTGCTGAACCTTCTCTGTACTCCCTCTATAGCAAGAATGTCTTTCTGTAAACAATATAACAAACAGGAGAGAAAACAAGTTCAGTGTGTGTGTGTGTGTGTGTGTCTATATACACACACTCACAAATACACATCAATACAAATCAAAAATAACTTTACAAAGCTTACAGAATAAGTAATGAATGCTGGAGAATGTGGCAGTCAGTGAAGAAAGCGAATGGTATGTTAGCTTTCATAGCAAAAGGATTTGAGTATAGGAGCAGGGAGGTTCTACTGCAGTTGTACAGGGTCTTGGTGAGACCACACCTGGAGTATTGCGTACAGTTTTGGTCTCCAAATCCTCCCTCTATGGCAATAATGTCTTTCCTCAGATTAGGAGACCAAATCTGACACACACGCACACGCACACGCACACACACTTACACACACACCCACACCCACCCACACACACACACACACACACACACACACCCACACACACTTACACACACATACACTTACACACACACACTTACACACACACACACACACACACACACACACTTACACACACACACACACACACACACACACACATACACACACCCACACACTCACACACACACATACACACACACACACACACACACACACACACACACACACACACACACACACACTCACACCGACACATACACACACACACACACACACACACACACACACACACACACACACACACACACACACACACACACACACACACACACACACACACACACACACACACACACCCACACACACACACACACACACACACACACACACACACACACACACACACACCCACTCACACACACACACACACACACACACACACACACACACACACACACACACACACACACACGGGTCAATTGCCTGTGATCTCTCTCTGTTTCACGGCCAGTGGCAGCGCAAGGCTCTAGTTAGATGCGGGGAGAGAATATAGACACAATAATCTTATATGTTTCAATAAGATCCCCTCTCATTCTTCTAAACTCCAGAGTGTTACAGTGTGGAAACAGGCCCTTCGGCCCAACTTGCCCACACGGGCCAATATGTCCCAGCTACACTCGTCCAACCTGCCCGCATTTAGGGCATATCCCTCCAAACCTGTCCTATCCATGTACCTGTCTAACTGTTTCGTAAACGTTGGGATAGTCCCAGCCTCAACTACCTCCTCTGACAGCTTGTTCCATACAGCCACCACTCTCTGTGTGAAAAAGTTACCCCTCAGATTCCTATTAAATCTTTTCCCCTTCACCTTGAACCTATGTCCTCTGGTCCTCGATTCCCCTACTCTGGGTAAAAGACTCTGTGTATCTACCCAATCTATTCTTCTCATTATTTTATACGCTTGTGTCTGTCTGCCATCCAAACAGATAAGATACATCTGAACCAAGCGCAGGCAGGTGTGACTATTGTAGCTGGGACATTGTTGGCCGGTGTGGGCAAGTCTGAGGTCCTGTTTCCACACTGTATCAAAATCACAATCACAATCATACTTTATTAGCCAAGTATGTTGTGCAACTTACGAAGAAGTTGATTTGCCGTACAATCATACAAATAAAAAGCAACAAGACACACAAAACACATTTTAACATAAACATCCACCACAGTGACTCCTCCACATTCCCCACTGTGATGGAAGGTGAAATAACGTTCAATCTCTTCCCTTCTTTGTTCTCCCGCGGTCGGGTGCCTTGAGCCTTCCGTTGACGGGACGATCTCACTCCCGTAGACAGTGGCAGGCCTCCTCGTTGGGGCGATCAAGCTCCTGCATCGGGTGGGGGTGAATCTCAGCTCCCCCTTGCCGGGCGATCTACCCCAGGGTCGGGGCTGGTCGAACGTCGTGCGGCTTTTGAAGCTTCCCGACTTCGGTCTCAACCCGAGACTACGAGCTCCTCGATGTTAAAGTCCACAGGCCGCAGTTGTAGTGTCGATCCCAGGCAAGGGATCATCTCCGATGGTAAGTCCACGGCCCCGCGGTGGGGCTCAAAGTCTCCAGCTCCACGATGGTAGGCCGCAGAGCAACCGGAGATACGATCCGGAAAACAATCTCATCTCAATGTCTATTGACATTGGGTCAGGAGTAGGCCATTCGGCCCTTTGAGGCAAGGTAAGAGACAGAAAAAAGTTTCCTCCAACCCCCACACCATCGCCCACCCCTCCCACACACATAAAACAAACCAGAGAACATTAACATAAAACGTTAAAAAAACAACTTCAAGTGAGTTTGTGAGTTTATTGTCATGTGTCCCTGTATAGGACAATGAAATTCTTGCTTTGCTTCAGCACACAGAACATAGTAGGCATTGACTACAAAACAGATCAGTGTGTCCATATACCATGATATAAATATATACACACATGAATAAATAAACTGATAAAGTGCAAATAACAGAAAGTGGTTATTAATAATCAGAGTTTTGTCCGAGCCAGGTTTAATAGCCTGATGGCTGTGGGGAAGTAGCTATTCCTGAACCTGGTTGTTGCAGTCTTCAGGCTCCTGTACCTTCTACCTGAAGGTAGCAGGGAGATGAGTGTGTGGCCAGGATGGTGTGGGTCTTTGATGATACTGCCAGCCTTTTTGAGGCAGCGACTGCGATAAAACACACTAGAAATAACAAAATTAGACAAAAAGGGCAGCTATTGAAGCACCACCTGGTGGAATGTACTGTAGAGACATAATCGTTGGTAGTTGGAGATAACCGGTGCTTTGTCCTTGTAGCCACGCCGGTGTTCAAGATGACGGGTCCACAGTCGCCGATCGTGGCCATGGTGAATGGTGTTGCTGTTGTTGTGGAGTGCCAGCTGATTCCGGAGAAGCTGCTGCCCGGGGATGGAGATCCGGTGGATGAGGAGTGATGCCCGGGTACACACGGTCGTCCACCTGTATACCGTAACGGCCACGCGGTGACGGAGGACGAGGACGAGGCGTACAAGGGCCGCACGCAGCTCTTCAGCGAGCAGCTGGCCGTTGGCAACGTCTCGCTGCGGCTGGCCGGCGTGCGCTTGGCCGACGAGGGCGACTACCTGTGCATGGTGGAGCACGAGAGGACCATCGAGCAAGCAGCAGTCCCGCTGAAGGTCACCAGTGAGTTGCCCCGTGATCCTGCCCCCTCCACTCCTCCACCCACCACCCCCAACCACCATCCACCACCCAGCCATCACCAGAGTCTTGGAGTCTAAAAACGGCCTGTCCCACTTAGGCGACTGCAGGCGACCGCCAAAATATTTTCACCAGAAGGACCTCTTTGCTCCTCTGCTCATTGTTGCTGAAACATTTTCAACATGTTGAAAATCTTTCGGCAACAATGAGTATAGGAGCAAAGAGGTCCTTCTGCAGTTGTACAGGGCCCTAGTGAGACCACACCTGGAGTATTGTGTGCAGTTTTGGTCCCCTAATTTGTACAAGGCCATTCTTGCTATTGAGGGAGTGCAGCGTAGGTTCACCAGGTTAATTCCCGCGACTGTCATATGCTGAGAGAATGGAGTGGCTGGGCTTGTACACTCTGGAGTTTAGAAGGATGAGAGGAGATCTTAATGAAACATAAAAGATTACTAAGGGTTTGGACACGCTAGAGGCAGGAAACATGTCCCTGATGTTGGGGGAGTCCAGAACCAGGGGCCACTGTTTAAGAATAAATAGTAGGCCATTTAGAATGGAGATGAGGAAAAACATTTTTACCCAGAGAGTTGTGAGTCTGAGGAATTCTCTGCTGATAGAGAGCTCGATAGGGCTCTTAAAGATAGCGGAATCAGGGGATATGGGGAGAAGGCAGGAACGGGGTACTGATTGGGGATGATCAGCCATGATCACATTGAATGGCGGTGCTGGCTCGAAGGGCCGAATGGCCTCCTCCTGCACCTACTGTGTATTGTCTATTGTAATGGCGACAATTTGGACTGCCGGCATCATATCAGGGTCCCCGAAAGATTTTGAACATTTCAAAATTCCAGCAGCGACAAAAAAAAGTTGCGACACTTGAAAAAACACCGAGCGCCAATACGTCATCTCGTCATGTATCTTTCGGCAACCCTGATACGCCAGTCAATGGTACCGGCAGTCGCCGAAAAAATCGCCAAGTGGGACAGGCCCTTTAGAGTCTTGGAGTCCCACTTAGGCGATTTTTTAGGCGACTACAGGCGACTGCCAAAAGAATTTTCAACATGTTGAAAAAATTTCGGCCACAATGGCAACAATTTGGACTGTTGTAGGTTGTCGCCTGGTGGCGTAGGTTGTCGCCGTTGCTGACATCGGTGAATTCCATTGTCCTAGTCACTGGCAGTCGCCTAAAATATTGTCCAGAACTTCTATCCCACCTGCCGGCTTCATTAACTGACTTATCAGGGTCGCCGAAAGATTTTGAACATTTCAAAATCCAGCGGCGACAAAAATGTTGCGGCACTTGAAAAAAAACACCGCGCGTCAATATCGCGTCGCGTATTTTCGGGGGTCTGGTACGTCAGTCAATAATGCCGGCATTCGCCGAAAACATCACTAATTGGGACTGGCCCATTAGTGACATGGAGTCTTGTGCACATAGTCTTAGAGTCTTAGAGACATAAAGAGTCTGAGAGGCGTTGAGTCTCAGCTTCATGACGTCTTAGAGGCAGCATCTTGGACATTCTCTGCCTCAGAGGGCGGTGGAGGCCGGTTCTCTGGAAACTTTCAAGAGAGAGCTAGATAGGGCTCTTAAAGATAGCGGAGTCGGGGGATATGGGGAGAAGGCAGGAACGGGGTACTGATTGGGGATGATCCATGATCATATTGAATGGCGGTGCTGGCTCACATTGCCGAATGGCCGACTGCTGGCTGGAAGGGCCGAATGGCCCTTGAGCCTCTAACACCAGGTCAACTGGTCCCTTGAGCCTCTAACACCTGGTCAACTGGTCCCTTGAGCCTCTAACACCTGGTCAACTGGTCCCTTGAGCCTCTAACACCTGGTCAACTGGTCCCTTGAGCCTCTAACACCAGGTCAACTGGTCCCTTGAGCCTCTAACACCTGGTCAACTGGTCCCTTGAGCCTCTAACACCTGGTCAACTGGTCCCTTGAGCCTCTAACACCAGGTCAACTGGTCCCTTGAGCCTCTAACACCTGGTCAACTGGTCCCTTGAGCCTCTAACACCAGGTCAACTGGTCCCTTGAGCCTCTAACACCTGGTCAACTGGTCCCTTGAGCCTCTAACACCAGGTCAACTGGTCCCTTGAGCCTCTAACACCAGGTCAGTGCTGGTGCAGGGTGTTGGTCATCCATTGTTGCCGTATTTCACTGACCGACCTCTCTCGCCACCGCAGGTTTGGGGGCGCGTCCCACGCTCCGGTTGGAAGGTTACCACGACGACGGGATCCTGGTGCAGTGCAACTCCACGGGTTGGTTCCCCCTGCCCACCCTGCTCTGGACGGTCCAGGGACGCAAGGATGGGCTAGACGGCTCTGGCACACGGACCGCCAGGGATGCCGACGGCTTCTACCGTATCTCCAGCTCGGTGGAGGTGCGGCAAGGGCTGGCGGCCGTCTGGTGCCAGGTGCGGGCACCACTGCTGACGGAACTCCAAGTATCCCGGATCCACATCCCAGGTCAGGACACCGCACGCATCCGACGTCTGCGGGCATTGGGGCAGGTGGGCGCGGCGGGCATCGGTACTGTAAGTTCACGAGCATGCAGGTACAGCAGGCAGTGAAGAAAGCCAATGGCATGTTGGCCTTTATAACAAGAGGAGTTGAGTATAGGAGCAAAGAGGTCCTTCTGCAGTTGTACAGGGCCCTAGTGAGACCACACCTGGAGTATTGTGTGCAGTTCTGGTCCCCTAATTTGAGGAAGGACATTCTTGCTATTGAGGGAGCCCAGCGTAGGTTCACCAGGTTAATTCCCGGGATGGCGGGACTGTCATATGCTGTGAGAATGGAGCGGCTGGGGCTTGTACACTCTGTGGAGTTTAGAAGGATGAGAGGAGATCTTATTGAAACATATAAGATTATTAAGGGTTTGGACACACTAGAGGCAGGAAACATGTTCCCGATGTTGGGGGAGTCCAGAATCAGGGGCCACAGTTTAAGAATAAGGGGTAAGCCATTTAGAACGGAGACGAGGAAAAAGCTTTTCACCCAGAGAGTTGTGAGACTGTGGAATTCTCTGCCTCAGAGGCCGGTTCTCTGGATGCTTTCAAGAGAGAGCTAGATAGGGCTCTTAAAGATAGCGGAGTCAGGGGATATGGGGAGAAGGCAGGAACGGGGTACTGATTGGGGATGATCAGCCGTGATCACATTGAATGGTGGTGCTGGCTCGAAGGGCCGAATGGCCTCCTCCTGCACCTATTGTCTATTGTCCATTGGTGTAACACTCCATTCTCTTCCTCCCTTTGTCCGCAGATGAATTCTTCCCCAGAGTTTCCAAGTACTTCAGTGCTTTCATGGTGTTCCTGGTCTTTCTGCTCATCGTGCTGTTCGGTGGCAGCATTTATTACTACTGGAAGCGGAAGAAAACCAAGGGTAGGTTGTGAGCAGTTTTGGGTCCCCGTATCTGAGGATGGAAGTGTTGGCTCTGGAGAGAGTCCAGAGGAGGTTCACCAGAACGATCTTGCTATTGAGGGAGTGCAGCGTAGGTTCACCAGGTTAATTCCCGGGATGGCGGGACTGCCATATATTGGCGGTGCTGGCTGGATGGGCCGAATGGCCTACACCTGCAACTATTGTCTGTTGTATATTGATATGGATCGGATGCAGGCAGATAAGAGATGGCCTTGGCATCATGTTTAAGAAAGAACTACAGGTGCTGGAAAAATCGAAGGCAGACAAAAATGCTGGAGAAACTCAGCGGGTGAGGCAGCATCTATGGAGCGAAGGAAATAGGTGACGATTCGGGTCGAGACCCTTCTTCAGACTGATGTGGGGGGGGAGGAAGAAGGAAGGAAGAGGAGGAGACAGTGGGCTGTGGGAGAGCTGGGAAGGGGAGGGGAAGGAGGGAGAAAGCGCGTACTTAGCGTGAACTCCGCTTCCGTTTGGTCGCACCAAACGCATGCAAGTGGGACAGGCCCTTCACTCCAGCATTTTGTGTCCACCCATAACACTGACGAATGGATGTATAGACTGTGGGAATGCCGGGAGGGATTTTCCCAATCTTTTTCCACTGTATATATTGTTCAATATTCAAAATAAAGTAAATCTTTTAAAGAAAATCACTCACCTCTTTCTGCTAGTTTTACTTGCTCTATGAAGCGAAGGAATAGGTGACGTTTCAGGTTGAGACACTTCTTCAGACTGGCTTCGTGTACAGCATAGACATAGTGGGCCGAAGGGCCTGTTGTTGAGTTGCCCACTTCTATGTTGTATATTCAGGAAGGAGATGAGGAGGAATTTCTTTAGTCAGAGGGTGGTGAATCTGTGGGATTCTTTGCCACAGACGGCTGTGGAGGCCACAAGCCAGTAGATATTTTTAAGGCGGAGATAGATAGATCCTTAATTGCTACGGGTGTCAGGGTGTTACGGGGAGAAGGCAGGAGAATGGAGTTGGTAGTGTGTGTGTGCCCCTGTGTGTGTGTGTGTGTGTGTGTGTGCCCCTAGGTGTGTGTGTGTGTGTGTGTGTGTGCCCCTGTGTGTGTGCCCTGTGTGTGTGTTTATGTGTGTATGTGTGTGTGTGTGTGCGTGTGTGTGTGCGTGTGTGTATGTGCGCCGTATGTGCCCGTTGTGTGTGTATGTGCGTGTGTGCCCCTGTGTGTGTGTGTGTGTGTGTCCGTGTGTCTGTGTGTGTGTGCCCCCTGTGTGTGTGTGCGCGTGTGGTGTCGTGAGTGTGTGTTTGCGTGAGTGTGTGTGCCCCTGTTTGCGTGTGTGTGTGTGCGCCCCTGTGCGTGTGCCCCTGTACGTGCGTGTGCGTGTTTGTGCCCCTGTGTGTATGTGTGTGTGCCCGTGTGTGTGCGCGTGTGTGTGCATGCGTGCGTGTGTGTGTGTGCATGTGTGTGTGCGCGTGGATGTGCATGAGTGTGTGTCTGCGTGTGTGTGTGTGCGCGTGTGCGCGCGATGCATGTGTGTGTGCAATGTGTGTGTAAGTGTGCGAGTGTGTGTGTGTAAGTGTGTGCGAGTGTGTATTCGTGTTTAATAAGAAATGTGTACCAACCTTGTTTTTTCTCTTGCAGAGTTGTACAAACGGCCCACACTGGAGAGTAAGTAAATCTATTTCTTTCCTTCCACCTCCGAGTTCTCCATTCAATAGACAATAGGTGCAGGGCCTGTGCAGTTGTACAGGGCCCTAGTGAGACCACACCTGGAGTATTGTGTGCAGTTTTGGTCCCCTAATTTGAAGAAGGACATTCTTGCTATTGAGGGAGCCCTGCGTAGGTTCACCAGGTTAATTCCCGGGATGGAGGGACTGTCATATGCTGAGAGAATGGAGCGGCTGGGCTTGTACACTCTGGAGTTTAGAAGGATGAGAGGGCTTCTCATTGAAACATATAAGATTATTAAGGGTTTGGACACGCTAGAGGCAGGAAACATGTTCCCGATGCTGGGGGAGTCCAGAACCAGGGGCCACACATTTTAAGAATAAGGGGTCGGCCATTTAGAACGGAGATGAGGGGAAAAAAATTCACCCAAATAGTTGTGATTCTGTGGAATTCTCTGCCTCAGAGGGCGGTGGAGGCCGGTTCTCTGGATACTTTCAAGAGAGAGCTAGATAGGGCTCTTAAAGATAGCGGAGTCTGGGGAGAAGGCAGGAACGGGGTACTGATTGTGGATGATCAACCATGATCACATTGAATGGCGGTGCTGGCTCGAGGGGCCGAATGGCCTCTACTCCTGCACCTGTTTGCAATGTTTTCTAAAGAAGGCGCTGGGGCAGGGCTCGGGTAACGAGGGGAAGATGGAAGTTTCTAGAACCTATTGTCCATAGTCTATTGGTAACATAATGCTCGCACCTTAACCTGTTGCCAATAAGGGCCTTGTCTGAAGATGTATTTTCTGTTCTTTACAGAACACAAGACGATATGCGACGCTGTAGGTAAGAAAGTTACATTCTATCTGCTTCAGATCTTGCGTCAAGGAATACTTGGTCAAATGAATGAGTTGATGTTGATGTGAATGGTCCATTCTGTGTGATAGGGGAGGTGCTAACACAGTGCGGTGATCAATGAGGGGTGGTCTACTCTAGGGGGCATGAAGGGCCCCACCCTTCTTGCCCACCCTCTGCTTCTCTTCCCTTGCCAAGCTCGAACCTTGAAAACACGTGATTTACAGAGACCTGTTACCCACGCAGTCACTGGGAGAACATGCAAAGCACACGGACGCACGCACACAGACACGCACATAGACACACACATGCACACAGACACGCACATAGACACGCACACGCACACACAAACGCGCGAACACACACACACACACACGCACAACACACGCACACACGCACACACAAGCACACACACACACACACACACACACACACACACACACACACACACACACACTCGCACACACACACACACACACACACACACACACACACACACACACACACACACACACACACACACACACACACACACACACACACCCACACACACACACACACACGCACACACACACACACACACACACACACACACACAGACACACACACGCACATACACACACACACACACACACACACACAGATAGACAGACACCTTGTGTGGAGTAGGCAGGAACTGGGAATGATGATTTTCGTTTAGAGATACAGCACGAAACAGGCCCTTCGGCCCACCACGTACATGCCCACCAGCGATCCCCGCACATTAACACTCTCCTACACACACCAAGGGGCAATGTTACATCTATACCAGGCCAATTAACATACAAACCTGTACGTCTTTGGCATGTGGGAGGTAACGGAAGATCTCGGGGAAAACTCAAGGGGAGAACGTGCAAACTCCGCAGAGACAGCACCCGTAGTCGGGATTGAGCCTGGGTATCGTGAGAAGCGGCGGGTAGTTCAGCTGACTGCCGGAAGGCTCGGTGTACGTCGGGAATAAGGAAGAGATCTCGGCTCATACTGACATCTCTCTCTCTCTCTATTTCAGATGAATTGGAGCTTTTTACAGGTGAGTGCTCACCTTTACCTGGACGTGTCTAGATCAGACACTCGTCCTCATCACCTGGGAAGATGCTCCCTCGCAGGGCCATCTCTCTCAAGTGTCCGTGCCGACCAGCGATCCCCACACATGAACACAACCCTACACACTAGGCACAATTTACAATTTACAGAAGCCAATTAACCTGCAAACCTGCACGGCTTTGGAGTGTGGGAGGAAACCGGAGCACCCAGGTCACGGGGAGAACGTGCAAACTCTGCACAGACAGCACCCGTAGTCAGGATGGAACCCGGGTCTCTGGCGCTGTGAGGCAGCAGCTCTACCCGCTGCTCCACCATGACACCCCGCATCTGTCCAAATGTCTTCTACAACCCATCATTGTACCCGTTTCCACAGCTTCCTCTGGCAGCTAGACAATAGGTGCAGGAGTAGGCCATTCGGCCCTTCGAGCCAGCACCGCCATTCAATGTGATCATGGCTGATCATCCCCAATCAGTACCCCGTTCCTGCCTTCACCCCCATATCCCCTGACTCCGCTATCTTTAAGAGCCCAATCTAACTCTCTCTTGAAAGTATCTAGAGAACCGGCCTCCACCGCCCTCTGAGGCAGAGAATTCCACAGACTCACAACCCTCTGTGTGAAAAAGTTTTTCCTCATCTCCGTTTCAAATGGCCTACCCCATATTCTTAAACTGTGTGGCCCCTGGTTCTGGACTCCCCCAACATCAGGAACATGTTTCCTGCCTCTAGCGTGTCCAAACCCTTAACTGTCTTATATGTTTCAATGAGATATCCTCTCATTCTTCTAAACTCCAGAATGTACAAGCCCAGCTGCCCCATTCTCTCAGCATATGACAGTCCCGCCATCCCGGGAATTAACCTGGTGAACCTACGCTGGGCTCCCTCAATAGCAAGAATGTCCTTCCTCAAATTAGGGGACCAAAACTGCACACAATACTCCAGGTGTGGTCTCACTAGGGCCCTGTACAACTGCAGAAGGACCTCTTTGCTCCTATACTCAACTCCTGACTGAGTGAAAAAAGTTGCCCCTGACCTCCCTCTTCAATGTGTGCCCTCTCACCTTATGGTTGTGGCCAGACAGGAGTCATATAACACCAGCTGATGACGATGGAAGCTAGGTCCTCTAATGAACCTGTCCCACTTAGGCGACTATAGGTGACTAGACTGTCTCCACATGGTCGCTGGTGTGTTGCCTGTATGTTCGTGACTCGTCTCTTAAAGTCGCCCAGAGAGTCGTAGTGTCTTTCTGGTCGACGATGGATTTTCGATATGATCAAAAATGTTCGCCGGCCGTGGGTTTGAGGCCAATGAGCGTAGCTTGATTTCTCCTGACGTAGGTGTGGTCGTAGGTTGTCGCCAGGTGAAGTAGATTGTCTCCAGGTGACGTGGGTTGTTGCCAGGTTATGTTCAGTTCAAGTTCAAGTGAGTTTATTGTCATGTGTCCCTGATAGGACAATGAAATTCTTGCTTTGCTTCAGCACAACAGAACATAGTAGGCATGAATACAGAACAGATCAGTGTGTCCATATACCATTAAATATGTAAATACACACATGAATAAATAAACTGATCAAGTGCAAATAACAGATAATAGGCTATTAATGTTCAGAGTTTTGTCCGAGCCAGGTTTAATAGCCTGATGGCTGTGGGGAAGTAGCTATTCCTGAACCTGGTTGTTGCAGTCTTCAGGCTCCTGTACCTTCTACCTGAAGGTAGCAGGGAGATGAGTGTGTGGCCAGGATGGTCTGGGTCCTTGATGATACTGCCAGCGTTTTTCTTGTATTCTTGTATTCTTGTATTCAAATTTTATTGTCATTGCCTCACTTTGAGACAACGAAATGAATTTCCCGTACAGGCAGTATCGTTAAAAAAAATCACAAGAAAAATAATAAAAATAAATAATAAATAAATAATAAAACATATTTAAAATAAAATTGAAATTGAATTAAAATTTTTTAAAAAGCACAAACACAGAAAGTCCACAACACAGCATAACATAAATGGCACCCAGGTGAGGAAGGCAGACAGGAAACAAAGAGTAGGGATTAACGGGTCCCTTTCAGAATGGCAGGCAGTGACTAGTGGGGTACCGCAAGGCTCGGTGCTGGGACCAGCAGTGACTAGTGGGGTACCGCAAGGCTTGGTGCTGGGGACCAGCAGTGACTAGTGGGGTAACGCAAGGCTCGGTGCTGGGACCAGCAGTGACTAGTGGGGTACCGCAAGGCTCAGTGCTGGGACCAGCAGTGACTAGTGGGGTACCGCAAGGCTCGGTGCTGGGACCAGCAGTGACTAGTGGGGTACCGCAAGGCTCGGTGCTGGGACCAGCAGTGACTAGTGGGGTAACGCAAGGCTCGGTGCTGGGAAGGCTCGGTCGGTGCTGGGACCAGCAGTGACTAGTGGGGTACCGCAAGGCTCGGTGCTGGGACCAGCAGTGACTAGTGGGGTACCGCAAGGCTCGGTGCTGGGACCAGCAGTGATTAGTGGGGTACCGCAAGGCTCAGTGCTGGGACTGCAGCTATTTACAATATACATCAATAATTTGGATGAAGGGATTCAAAGTAACATTAGCAAATTTGCAGATGACGCAAAGCTCGTTGGCAGTGTGAACTGTGAGGAGGATGCTATGAGGATGCAGGGTGACTTGGACAGGTTGGGGGAGTGGGCAGATGCAGTTTAATGTGGATAATTGTGAGGTTATCCACTTTGGTTGCAGATTATTAACTAAAAAGTAACAATTTTTTTCATCACAAGTATTTTTTTACTCGTGAAGTTTCATCAACGGTGTGAAAAAATGTCCAGGAGTTAAAAAATATTGGTGATGAAAAAAATGGTTACTTTTTACTCGTAGAAGCTCGTGAACATACTCGTGGACAGGGGCTTAAATCTTCTCTGTATCCTATCCAGTTTGACAACATTGTTTCTGTACCAGGGTAACCAAAACGGAAAACACAATACTCCAAATTTGGCCTCACGAATGTCGTGTCAAGTTGGGAAAAGGGGAAGTACAACGGGATCTGGGGGTCCTTGTACATCAGTCACTGAAAGTAAGCATGCAGGTTACAGCAGGCAGTGAAGAAAGCCAATGGCATTTTGGCCTTTATAATAAGAGGAGTTGAGTATAGGAGCAAAGAGGTCCTTCTACATTTGTACAGGGCCCTAGTGAGACCACACCTGGAGTATTGTGTGCAGTTTTGGTCTCCACATTTGAGGAAGGACATTCTTGCTATTGAGGGAGTGCAGCGTAGGTTCACCGGGTTAATTCCCGGGATGGCGGGACTGTCATATGTTGATAGAATGGAGCGGCTGGGCTTGTACACTCTGGAGTTTAGAAGGATGAGAGGAGAGAGAGTTTAGTTTAGAGATACAGGTGCACAACCTTTTATCCGAAAGCCTTGGGACCAGACACTTGTCGGATTTCGGACATTTTTGGATTTCCGAATGGAAGATTTTTAGCGTAGATTAGGTAGGTAGCGCGGGCGGCTTGAAAAGTCTGGAGCGACTGCCTCCTCCCCGGAGATCGGGGAATCATTGTAAATCATTGCATAAATGTTAGTCAGTTAGTTTGGAGGGATTTTATGTGGTGGTGGTGGTGTAGGGGTGAAGGGGGAAACTTTAATTCTTAGTCCCCTACCTGGTCGGCGATTCCCAACATCGCGGAGCTGGGGGCTCCGTCCGGCCGCGGGCGGCGCCGGTTGTAGCTCCGACCCCGGCAACTCTACCGCTGGCTGCGAGGCGCTCCAAATCCAGCGCCGCCCGCGGTCGGACGCCCCCCACCCTAGCTCCGCGAATGTTGGGAGAAGGCGGCCTCCGCGCCCTGGAGCTTACCGCACAGCGACCCGGTAAGGCATTGCCCGCTTCCCGCTGGTATCCCAGCGCTGCGACGCCGCCGACTCCCAACATTTACGGAGCTGGGGTTAGGGGCGTCCGGCCGCGGGCGGCGGTGGATTTGGAGCACCTCGCAGCCAGGGGTAGAGTTGCCGGGGTCGGAGCTACAACCGGCGCCGCCCGCAGCCCCACCGGCCACAGCGCTGCGGAGCTTACTGCACGGCGACCCGGTAAGGCATTGACCGCTCCCCGTCTCTCCGACCAGGTAGGGGACTAAGAATTAAAGTTTACCCCTTCACCCCCTCTTCACATAAAAGCCCTCCAAACTAACTGACTAACATTTAAGCAATGATTTACAGATGTTTAAGTGTCTCCCCGGTCTCCGGGGAGGAGGCAGCCGCTACAGTAGTACAGACCTGGGTTGACCGTGGGTCGTTTCGGGTTAAGTTTGGCGCCAAACGCGAGCTTTGGGGTGTAGACGACATCCTGGAAAAAATGGCCGGTTTTCGGAGTTTTTCGGTTTCCGGAACACCGGATAAAAGGTTGTGCACCTGTACAGGGCAGAAACAGGCCCTTCGGCCCACCGGGTCAGCGCCGACCAGCGATGCCCACACACTAACACTATCCTACACACACTAGGGACAATTTTTACATTTACCAAGCACCATTAGCCATATAACAATTACAACACGGAAGCAGGCCATTCAGCCCTTCTAGTCCGTGCCGAACACTTATTTTCCCCTAGTCCCATCTACCTGCACTCAGACCATAACCCTCCATTCCTTTCCCATCCATATACCTATCCAATTTATTTTTAAATGATAAAATTGAACCTGCCTCCACCACTTCCACTGGAAGCTCATTCCACACAGCTACCACTCTCTGAGTAAAGAAGTTCTCCCTCATGTTACCCCTAAACTTCTGTCTCTTAATTCTCACATCATGTCCTCTTGTTTGAATCTTCCCTACTCTCAATGGAAAAAACTTATTCACGTCAACTCTGTCTATCCCTCTCATCATTTTAAAGACCTCTATCAAGTCCCCCCTTAACCTTCTGCGCTCCAAAGAATAAAGACCTAACTTGTTCAACCTTTCTCTGTAATTTAGTTGCTGAAACCCAGGCAACATTCTAGTAAATCTCCTCTGTACTCTCTTTATTTTGTTGACATCCTTCCTATAATTAGGCAACCAAAATTGTACACCCTACTCCAGAAATGGCCTCACTAATGCCTTGTACAATTTTAACATTACATCCCAACTTCTATACTCAATGCTCAGATTTATAAAAGCCAGCACACCAAAAGCTTTCTTTACCACCCTATCTACATGAGATTCCACCTTCAGGGAACTATGCAAAGTTATTCCTCGATCCCTCTGTTCAACTGCATTCCTCAATTTGCTACCATTTACCATGTACGTCCTATTTTGATTTGTCCTGCCAAGATGTAGCACCTCACACTTATCAACATTTAAACTCCATCTGCCATCTTTCAGCCCACTTTTCCAAATGGCCGAAATCTCTCTGTAGACTTTGGAAATCTATTTCATTATCCACAACACCACCTATCTTAGTAGCATCTGCATACTTACTAATCGATCATTGATGGATATGACAAACAACAGTGGACCCAACACAGATCCCTGTGGCACCCCACTAGTCACTGGCCTCCAACCTGACAAACAGCCATCCACCATTACTCTCTGGCATCTCCCATTCAGCCACTGTTGAACCCATCTTGCTACTCCACCATTAATACCCAACAATTGAACCTTCTTAACCAACCTTCCATGAGGAACCTTGTCAAAGGCCTTACTGAAGTCCATATATACAACATCCACCGCTTTACCCTCATCAATTTCCCTAGTAACCTCTTCAAAAAATTCAAGTCAAACATGACCTTCCAGGCACAAATCCATCTTGACTGTTCCTAATTAACCTACAAACCTGCACGTCTTTGGAGTGGGAGTAAACGGAAGATCTGGGTGGGAAGACTGTGTGGGATCAATGAATCCTGGGCACCAGTTAGGACTGCAAATATCCTGGACAGGCTCGGCTCATAAGACTAGCCTCCTGAAAGTAAGCATGCAGGTACAGCAGGCAGTGAAGAAAGCGAATGGCATGTTGGCCTTCACAACAAGAGGAGTTGAGGATAGGAGCAAAGAGGTCCTTCTGCAGTTGTACCGGGCCCTAGTGAGACCACACCTGGAGTATTGTGTGCAGTTTTGGTCTCCAAATTTGACGAAGGACATTCTTACTATTGAGGGAGTGCAGCGTAGGTTTACCAGGTTAATTCCCGGGATGGCGAGAATGTCATATGCTGAGAGAATGGAGTGGCTGGGCATGTACACTCTGGAGTTTAGAAGGATGAGAGGGGATCTTATTGAAACATATAAGATTATTAAGGGTTTGGACCTGCTAGAGGCAGGAAACATGTTCCCGATGTTGGGGGAGTCCAGAACCAGGGGGCCACGGTTTAAGAATAAGGGATAGGCCATTTAGAACAGAGACGAGGAAACCCTTTTTTCACACTGAGAGTTGTGTATCTGTGGAATCAAGAGAGAGCTAGATAGGGCTCTTAAGGTTAGTGGAGTCAGGGGATATGGGGAGAAGGCAGGAACGGGGTACTGATTGTGGATGATCAGCCATGATCACAGTGAATGGCGGTGCTGGCTGGAAGGGCCGAATGGCCTACTCCTGCACCCATTGTCTATTGTCTAATAGGTTTAAGGTGAGGGGGGAAAGATTTAATAGGAATCGGAGCGGGTAACGTCTTCATGCAAAGGGTGGTGGGTGTATGGAACGAGTTGCCAGAGGAGGTAGATGAGGCCGATACTATTGCAACGTTTAGGAAACTGTTGGACAGGTACGTGGATAGGACAGGTTTAGAGGGATATGGACCAAATGCAGGCAGGTGGGACTAGTGTAGATGGGGCATGTTGGCCGGTGTGGGCAAGTTGGGCCGAAGGGCCTGTTTCCACACTGTATCTATCACTCTATGACTAGAGTGTGGATTTTGTACAATGGCCCCTCTTGTTTACACGATCAGTAGACTGTTTATGTACACTTGCTGACCTGGGGTACGGTAATACTCTGCTGGACTGTTTGTAATCAAAAATATAATTTCAATGTGTAGCATTTCACACCTGTGACAATAAAAGTGCCAATGAGATTCCGACAACTGCGTGCGTGTTCAATTTGTAAACTGAACAAAAACAGGAGGGTGACCAGGAGGGGAGGAGAGGGAAAGGGGGGTCTGGCCCACCGCACCCTCGAGGTCGGCTGTGGGAGGCTCCCACTTCTGTGGCGAGGAAGAGACCGTGTTCCACGTCTACGTGCAGTGTGACAGGTTGCAGCCCCTGTTCGACTATGTGAAGGGGCTGCTCCTCAAGTATTGGCTACATTTTATCCCCACACTCCTGATATTTGGGCATCCGGTACAGAGGGGGGAGGGGGGTCGGGGATCTCCCTGTCCGTCTGCTCCTGGGCCTGGTCAAGATGGTCATTCACGGGTCCAGGCAGCGGGCAGTCTATGGCCACACCGGGGTCGGCTGCCCGCCCCTTGTCTGGGCCTACGTCCGTGCCCGCGTGTCCCTGGAGAGGGAACACACACGCGGTGTCCACGGGGACTCTGGAGACCGTACGTGAACGCTGGTCACCGCGGGAGGTTGAGTGTCTTGTTGATAAAGTTGGCGTTATATTAATGTGTTGATCATTTGTTTGTACATAGGCAGACTTTGTTTGTGTTAATACTCTGTATGTTTAATTTTATTTTTTGAATAAAAGTCATTGTATAATATAAAATAAAACGACGGGGAACAAAGGTGGACGGGCAAGGAGGCATAGAAACATAGCTGCAGGAGGAGGCCATTCGGCCCTTCGAGCCAGCACCGTAATTCAATGTGATCATGGCTGATCATCCCCAATCAGTACCCCGTTCCTGCCTTCTCCCCATATCCCCTGACTCCGCTATCTTTAACTCTATCTAACTCTTTCTTGAAAGCATCCAGTGAATTGGCCGCCACTGCCTTGTGTGGCAGAGAATTCCACAGATTCACAACTCTCTGGGTGAAGAAGTTCGCTGTCTTTTCCTCCCTAGCGCGGACCCGGCAGAGTGGAGATGGAGCGCGGACCTGGGGGAGATACGCTGCCCCCATCGCTCTTGGTTCTCCCTACACGGTCCGCCCTGTAGTTTCCTGTACACGGTCCGCCCTATTGGGTCCGCACTACGTTGCTAGCGCCCACAGCGCTGCGTCCCCGCTTCACTTTATTCCCCGGGGGGGGGGATGAATGAACTGCCAGGGCCGGGTTAAGGCCTCTCGGCCCTGAACACAGCAAATATTACGGTGCCCCCCATATAGTGGAAACGACAACCTAGAAGGAAAGCAAACGAGGAACTGATCAAAGGTACACAAAAATGCTGGAGAAACTCAGCGGGTGCAGCAGCATCTATGGAGCGAAGGAAATAGGTGACGTTTCGGGCCGAAACCCTTCTTCAGACTGATAGGGGGTGGGGAGGTTAACTTCCAGCATCTGCAGTTCCTTCTTGAGGAACTGATCAATGCAGGTGGACAAAAATGCTGGAGAAACTCAGTGGGTGAGGCAGCATCTATGGAGCGAAGGAGGACAGGTTTCGGCCCGAAACGTTGCCTATTTCCATCGCTCCCAGCAAAACTGGATGACTGGCATCAGAAATAATCCACATAACAGGATTAGGGACTTTCTCACAAACCGGACGCAGAGGGGGGGCCTGTGAAGGAAACATTTCTTTAGAAGAACAAGTACTGTCAGGAGTACCGCAAGGCACGGTCCGCGGACCACTGTTGTTCCTGATGTACATTAATGATCTACCTGAACATATACATTGTAAAACAAGACTCTTCACAGATGATTGTCTTGTATATACACCTGTCACTGATGTAGAGGATATCAACTCCTTACATGAAGACCTTAAGTCCTTGGAATTATGGCAACACACATGGAAGATGAGCTTCAATCCAACCAAATGCTCAATTGTGGTCATTTCAAACAAGAAGAAACCACCTACTTGAGACTACATCTTCAGTCGACAAATACTTCATTGTACAAGTTCACAACCATACCTTGGAGTTCATCTTGATGGCAAGCTTTCGTGGAGGGAACACATGGACAACACGGCCACTAAAGCCAACCGGACACTAGGATTCCTTAAACAAAACCTCTGGTTCTGCCCAAAGGAAGTGAAAACCACAGCATATACAACATTGGTTAGACCCTTACTGGAATGTGCTTCATACACCTGGGACCCACACAAAACTGGTCATATCAACAAACTAGAAGGGGTACAGAGGAAAGCAGCATGCTCTTGCATTGGGAACTACAATAGAGGTAGCAGTGTCACCAGGTGCTGTCCGACCTGGAGCGGGAAACGCTGGAAACAAGAAGGGCAAGGAACAGACTAGCCATGTTGTACAAGATTCAACAGGGGATGGTGGGAATAACTGCAGATTGATACATAACATACTCAACATAAAGGGGAACAAGAAAAATAAATGATCTGTAAATAGAAACCCCATTTGCCAGGACAGATATTTATAAAAACTCATTCTTTGTAAGAAGCTTAAGGGAATGGAATAAACTAGACAGTTTTAAGGGGGCACTAATAGCACGTTAGTATGCACAACACATCCAAGTTGGCGATATGCAGAGTACTGCCCTGCCGACTACAAATTCAGAAGGTTCTGAAGGAGAGTTAGATTTAGCTCTTTGGACTGAACCAGTGGTCACCAAACTATGGCCCGCCGCGAGATTTTATCTTAACACGTTCCATGCAGCCGGGCTATTTAGCGGGTACTGTGGTAGCGGATAAAACAGAGCCCCCACTTTCCCCGACCCCTCCCGTCTTTACTTGACTGGCGTTTTCCCCCTCAGGGATCCAACAGCTCCACGAGTAAATTTCCCCTTTTGCCCTCCCGCGCCAGGCCATCGCCGCCCTCCATCGGAGAGGGGGGGGGGGGGGGGGGGGGGGGGGGGGGGGAGAGGGGCGAGCGTCCCGGATTGTGGGGGGGAGGGAAAGAGGAGGGGCGGATCGACAGACAGACAGACAGCTCTGATTTCAGTTGCTGTTTATTTCACTCTTCCCACATTTACATTCCCCCTGGTTTTATTTCCGCGCTCACTGGGGTTTGTTTCACGACGCGGAATTTGGGGATTAAATGGGAGCCGTTCGTTCAGCGCCGACCTGTTGTCCACCGGGTTTCTGCCCCACAGCCCCTGAGCCCCGCTCCTGACGCCGGTCCCGGGACCCGACCCTTTTACACACCCGGAGCGGAACCGGAGCAGATTCTCAGCCACTGGTTTTCATCCCAAGGCCAGAAGAAAGGATAAAGTTTCTCCGTGAATTTATTCCCAGTGAAGGTGTGGAGATGGGACTTGGTGTCCGCGTCGTAAAATGAAACTGTCCCGGACTCGTAACTGAGATAAACTCCCACCCTCCCGGGGATGGGACGGGCGGGGAGAGGGGATGGAGGGGAGGTGAATGCATCAAACCCGTCACCCCACCGCCTGATGCTCCAGACTCCAGTCTCCGGGGTCAGTGTGACCCCTCCCTTCCTCTCCACAGACTCTGCGGCGACTCCCAGACTCCAGCCCTGACTCCCCGCCACCTCCACCTCCCAGTAATGTCTCCCCGATGTGAATCCCTCCGATCCCAGCACACACGCCCAGTGTAAACCTCTTCCCGGTGTCAGGGAGACTCCTCACGGTCCGGGTCCATCTCACCCTCTTCCGATCCTCAGACACCTCGAGCCGCGCATGCGCTGTTTCCACATCCAGGGTGACGGAGACTGGGGGGAGAAGCAGAGAATCAGAGAGTCCCCGGGGGTCGGGGGGAGACTCGGGCACAGGCGGGCGGACAACTGAAACCTTGCCCGGGGTTTCACCCACAACAACATCGGGTGGACAACAGACATCTGTCACGGAGTTTGTAGCCAGGGATGGAGAGGGGGATTTCGTGAGGCGGGGAGGGTGTACGGGGAGGACGAGTGACAATAGGCAATAGACAATAGGTGCAGGAGGAGGCCATTCGGCCCTTCGAGCCAGCACCGCCATTCAATGTGATCATGGCTGATCATCCCCAATCAGTACCCAGTTCCTGCCTTCTCCCCATATCCCCTGACTGCACAGAGTCACAACTCTCTTGGTGAAAAAGTGTTTCCTCATCCCCGTTCTAAATTATGGCCCCTAGTTCTGGACTCCTCCAACATCAGGATCATGTCTGTAGCGTGTCCAATCCCTTAATAATCTTATATGTTTCAATAAGATCCCCAGCTGCTCCATTCTATCAACATATGACAGTCCCGCAAACCCAGGAATTAACCTGGTGAACCTACGCTGCACTCCCTCAATAGCAAGAATGTCCTTTCTCAAATTAGGAGACCAAAACTGCACACAATACTCCAGTTGTGGTCTCACTAGGGCCCTGTACAACTGCAGAAGGGCCTCTTTGCTCCTATACTCAACTCCTCTTGTTATGAAGGCCAACATGCTATTCTCTTCACTGCCTGCTGTACCTGCATGCTTACTTACATTGACAGATGAACAAGGACCTCTAGATCTCGTTGTACTCCCCCCTTTCCCAACTTGACACCATTCAGATAATAATCTGCCTTCCGGGTTGTGCCACCAAAGTGGTTAACCTCACATTAATCCGCATTAAACTGCATCTGCCATGCATCTGCCCACTCACCCAGCCTGTCCAAGTCACCCTGCATCCTCAAAGCATCCCCCTCACAGTTCACACTGCCACCCAGCTTTGTGTCATCTGCAAATTTGCTAATGTTACTTTGAATCCCTTCATCTAAATCATTGATGTATATTGTAAATAGCTGCGTTCCCAGCACCGAGCCTTGCGGTACCCCACTAGTCACTGCTGGTCCCAGCACCGAGCCTTGCGGTACCCCACTAGTCACTGCCTGCCATTCTGAAAGGGATCTGTTAATCCCTACTCTTTGTTTTCTGTCTGCCAACCACTTCTCTATCCATGTCAGCACTCTACCCCCAATACCATGTGCTCTAATTTTGCCCACTAATCCCCTGTGTGGGACCTCATCAAATAGTTTCTGAAAGTCCAGGTACACTACATCCACTGGCTCTCCCTTGTCCATTTTCCCAGTTACATCCTCAAAAAATTCCAGCAGATTAGTCAAGCATGACTTCCCCCTCGTAAATCCATGCTGACTCGGACCGATCCTGTCACTGCTATCCAAATGTGCGGCTATTTCATCTTTTATAGTTCTTCAGGAGACCATTCTTCAGGCAGATATTCAAATATCCTGCCAGTAGATGGCGAGGGAGAGGCAGATTGGAAGATGAGGAGTCGGATGTGAGTGGTAATTAGAGGTGGTTAAAGAGGATGTAGAGATGTGGGGTGGAGTTGCCGTGATCATACTGAACGGGAGTGGACTGGACGGGCGAGGCAATCTGCTACTGTTTACTTGCTTTCTTTAGTGGAGGGTGGATTTGATGCGTCTGTACAACCAAGAACACTCTGATGTCATGGTGAAGCAATATATGAACTTCACTGAGGGACTTGACAATGTTTTACATGTGAGGCTGGTCCAGAAAACAAAGGCAGGTGGGATCCCAGACGAGTTGGTAAAATGGACCCACAATTGACTTGGTGGTTGGAGGTAGCAGGTAGCGGTAGAAGGATGATTTTGCTGCCTGGAGGTCTGGGACTGGTGGTGTGCAGCAGAGATCCGTGCTGCAACCTTTGCTGTTTATTTTATGTTTTCATGGCTTGGATGTGAATGTAGGAGGTGTGACTACAAAGTTTGCAGAGAACGGCTAATATTGTGGATAGCAAGGAAGTCTGGCAAAGTCTGCAGCGATATCAATACTGGAGGACAGTTTATTTAACACAAAGAATTTAATACCTGGTATATTTTGCCAGAGTAGGTGGTGGAATCAAATGTAATTACTACATTTAAGAGGCATTGCAATTTAACAGATGATGTGTTGAATATTAACCATATAACCATATAACAATTACAGCACGGAAACAGGCCATCTTGACCCTTCTAGTCCGTGCCGAACACTTATTCTCCCCTAGTCCCATCTACCTGCACTCAGACCATAACCCTCCATTCCTTTCCCATCCATATACCTATCCAATTTATTTTTAAATGATAAAATCGAACCTGCCTCCACCACTTCCACTGGAAGCTCATTCCACACAGCTACCCACTCTCTGAGTAAAGATGTTTTACCTCATGTTACCCCTAAACTTCTGTCCCTTAATTCTCAAATCTCAATATAATGTTATTTAATGATATTAAATATAATGCTTGTAAGAGTGTGGTTATGATCTGTAGAACCTAAGAGGATAAATGTCTAAAATTTCCTGATTTTAAATTGTCTGACAATAATCTCACTGTCTGTAATACGGTAAAATATCTTGAGCAATTTATTACAGAACAGATGACAGATGATGAGAATATTTATAGGCAACGACATATGCTGTACGTACAGGCAAATATTCTCTAGTCTAATTTGGTGCGTGTACAGATGCGGTGAAGATGTCCCAGTTTAGAGCATATTGCACAACACTCTATACTGCACACCTGTGCTCAAACTATGGAAAGACAAGTTTGCAGAGACTAAAGGTGGCCTATAATGATGCCATGAGAACACTGCTAAGGAAACCTAGATGGTGAAGTGCCAGTAATATGTTTGTGGCTTCAGAGGTCAGTACTTTAGAAGCTATCCTAAGAATTCATATGTATACATTCATTTGCAGGATAAAAGACTCTAAAAATGTAATCATTGTGGCCTTGTCATATATAAGGTTCAGCACTACACGCTACCAATCCCAGCTGTGGAGACACGGGTATCACTGTCTCATTGTAGGACATTGATCATTCTTTTAATTCTGGATTTTAAATCACCTATTGTGTTGTATTTAATATATAATATCTAATGCTTTTATAAGTGATCTACTAAGATGTTATATGTATTTTATGGTGTTTTATATGCAATGTATTTTTATGTAATGTTGTCCCTTGTCTGGAACTTGAGTGATATAAAGTTTATTATAATTATTAATAATATGGTTCTAATGTGGGCAAATGGAATTAATGTGTCTGGGGGGAAAAGGTGGACAAGCATCTGATGGGCCGAAGGGCCTGACTCTATAATGTACAACCATGGCTCTCTGGCTCCAAGAGCACTGAATGACTGATTATCCACAGCCAACAGTGCAGGGAATTCCAAATGTTGCCCAGTCTCTGCGTGCAGTAATGTCTCCTTGTCTCTGTCCTAAGTGGTGCAGCCCACATTCTGAGAGGGTGTCCGCTGGTTCCAGACCCCTCAGACAGGGGAAACATCCTCCCTGCATCCAGCCCACTGAGCCCTGTAAGGACTTTATGTTTCATTGAGAGCTCCTCTAATACACCTGAACTCTCGAGTACACAGGCCTAGTCTACGCAATTTCACCCAGTACAGCAAACTCATTCACCCAGGAACAAGTGTTTAAGAAGGAACTGCAGATGCTGAAAATCGAAGGTAGACAAAAATGCTGGAAAAACTCAGCAGGTGAGGCAGCATCTATGGAGCGAAGCAAATAGGCAACGTTTCAGGTCGAGACCCTTCTTCAGTCTGAAGAAGTCTCTCGACCCGAAATGTCGCCTATTCCCTTCGCTCCATCGATGCTGCCTCACCCGCTGAGTTTCTCCAGCATTTTTGTCTAAAACCCAGGAATAAGGATTTGTTCAAGTGCAAACAAACTTCGCTCTGTCTCTGTGATGCTTCCCCTTGACTCCATTAATACCATTAATCTTCATATATAAGTGTTGCAGAAAGATGTCTTAAAAAGAACAATGGAAAAGGAATTAGTTTTACCTCGGTTGATGATATCAGATGTTTCTCTCAATGCCATGTTGTAGAAAAAGGTGCGATCAAACTTTTCAATGGGCAACGCGCCATCTACCACCAACATTGTTTTGGTTTCATCACTAACCCTGCAAATATTTAACAGCTGGTTAGTAACTGAGCATGAGCTGTTTTTGAGCTGTACTATAAAAACAAACATTGTTTCAGTCAAAAGCATGTCCTACCTGCTCTTGCGACCAGCTTCCTCCTGAAATAAATAAAACACAAATCTCAATAGACTGAGATGGATCGTCATGATCCCGACGTCGGGTATTTCACCAAATTGCTACAGAAAAACCCTCTGATAATTCCCATTTCCCAACTCTTTGCCGCTGTCACACAGACAGAAAGTGGATATTGTCGTAGAGACATCGAACACGGGGGAAAGCATTAGGAATGTCGATGAAAATAACTGCGAGTATGCAACTTACGAGTAAGACCGGGCAGGTCGTGGGATTTAATCTGGAGATGTCAGAGATTATAGGATGGAATATTTTAGGATCAGCGGCGGATTTGAATGGGTGGAGGTTGGAAATATTATCACTACCTGTTGGGACACCGAAAATCAAAGCTGAAATGTATGATGGCCTTTAATAAATTCCACAAGTGCTGCAGTAAACAGAACGGGGAACTCAGCGGACTGCCTGAAGACAATATTGCAGATAAATTTAAGTTGAAGTGGGACAAATACATGAGGATTCCTGGAATTTGAGGAATTGTTGTTGGATATGTGAGTAGATGGAACAGATGGAACTTTGACACCGTTCTGAATTACTGGTAAATGATGCATTTATTTCCGAAATTTAACCCACCACTTTGTGACTGTGCACTTTCACTTCACCAAACTGTAGTGTAACCCCCTCACCTTCAGAAACATCACGCCGTCCTTGAGGTCTATCTGTTCCTGTAACTTTGAGAGTTCCTCCTGAATGGAATTTAAATCCTCTTGAATCTCGTGAAGATTTTTCTCCATTGTTTTTACAATCTTCGCCTCTTCTTCCCGGATATCTCCCAGTAGCCGCTGCTCTTTCTCAGTGAGAATCTGGTGCAGTTCAGCAAACTGGGATGTGACCTGTGACTGAAGGTTGTGTGACTGTTTCTGTCAGATGAAAGATGAGAATCAATATATTATGTCACTCTGCTGTGTTTCCTCATGACATGGAAGGTGACATTTGGCCAATCAATGTCGAGTTCTGGAGTGTAGAAATATGCCCTTCGGCCCAACATGTCCATGCTGGGCTCTGTACGTATCTACATTAATCCAATTTACTTGTATATAATCCGCTCCTTTCATCACCATGGCAATTCAAGAGCTCGTCTTGATAATTCTGAAATATTTGGTGAAAGTAACGTACACTCACATCATTCCCATTTCCCCGGTACAATTCCCTGCAACCTATTCCATTTCATGTGTCCATTAACCCTCAGTGGACAGAACCAGGTCACCAGAACTAGCAGACAGCAGCACCACTTAGAATGACAGACTTCATAGAGTCATACAGCAAGGGGTGTTAGATACCCACCAAGACCTCCCATCTGTGCTATTTCCACTTGTCCACATTTGGCCCAGATAGTTCTAAAACTTTTCTCTCCACGAGTTTGTTTGAATATCTTTTAAATGTTGTTACGGTTTCTGACTCAACTACCTCATCTGGCAGCTCGTTCCATGAACCCACTACCAAAGTTGTCCTTCATGTTCGTTTTAAATCTTTTCCCTCTCATCTAAAACCTATACCCTCACATTCTCGACCCCCCTACTAAGGGTAAAAGACTGACCATCCAACGTATCATTCAGTTTCATGATATTATACACCTGCCACAGACCATTCTTCAGACTGCTGCTCTCCAGGGAGTAAAGTCCTTGGCTGCTCAACCTCCCCCAAGTGTTCTGGTCCTCGACCACTGAGCTCTATAGTGTAGTGTTGTTACAAAACCCTACCATCAGTAGCGCTGTAGATCTGCGCACTGCCTGGGCGTGTGATTCCGGAGGCTGTTGGGAGGGGGGGGGGCGCGGGATGATAATCCAGGTTTGTATTGGTTATCGGAGAGGAATTTGCTTGGACTTCAAGCTGATGAAGAAAAATCGATCTGCAATCCCGCTCCCTTTTTTTTTTAAAAAAAGGTTGCTGGGCGAATGCATCATTGGATTGAAGTTAAACGTGACTTCTAATGCCTTCAACATCACGGATCGCAAGTGCGGGACAAAACAAAAGGTATGTCGTCTATTTCCCATCTTAATTTGCTTTTTGGTGTGGTTTCATTGTAATCAGATGATGCGAAATATCTGATTTTCATTTAGGCCCCGATGCGATATTGGCCGTGCCTTGCCTGCCAATCGGGGCTTAAATCACAGCAGCGACCACATGCCAATCGGGGCTTAAATCACAGCAGCGACCACATGCCAATCGGGGCTTAAATCACAGCAGCGACCACATGCCAATCGGTCACAATCCAGAAACTGCTACTCTCAAGATAATCAAATTCATTATTTTTTTTCACAATCATGTCATAAGAGTCATGTCTAAATCATCTATATTTAGTGTTATAATCTATCCGTGATCAATATTTTCATACTAAATAACTGAAAACTTCCACAGTAAAGTTTTAGTGAGATATTTAGTATGAAAATATTGATCGTGGATAGACAATAACACTAAATATAGAAAATGTAGATGTTCTTATGACATAATTGAGCATAAAATAATGATTTTGATTATCTTGAGAGTGGATGTTTCTGGATTTGGAACAAATGTCTGTGCAAAACGCCCCTTGTCTGCTGCAGTGTTATATCCAACATAGGAAAATTTATGGGAATTAAACATTCAATTCCTTCCGTTTGGCATAGAATTTCATGACAAAGTGAGATTTAAAAATCATGTTATATTGTGAATTCTTGTGTGAATGGGATCAGTTTGTTATTTGGATACTTTGGCTATTTAAACAATTATTTTTAGATAGATGTTTAGATCTAGTAATTGAATTTAGATGAATGTTAATTGATTTGATGACACTGATGAATATGAATTATTTGGGGGGGGGGGGGGGGGGTATTGACTATTTGTTTTAACGTTACAATAATATTAAAGTTCTGATCTTGAGAATATTCATATTTTTGAATTTTCAAGGCAGTCTGGGTGTTTATTACTATTTCCGTCACAACGGGTAATTTTGTATTTAGCTACTTAATTAGGTAATTAACTAATTATATACTTTAATATCAGGCCATCCAAGTAAGATGTATCATTTGTTTCAGAATACTTCAATCGATAATAACTGAAAATTTCATTCAGTTATCTTAATTTTTAAGAAAGTTATGGGCATTTATGTAAACTGACTGTCCTCGATCACAGCTTTTGTGTTAAGTCAATGGAAAAGCAATAGGGAACAAGATGCTAATTTCCGAGTATGAAAATGACCATAACTTTTTTTAATACTGAAGCTATGAAAGTGAATTAGGAATCAAATGAAAGTTCTTTTTATGCTTTATCTGATGGAATAAATTAAAGGCTTGATTTTTTAAATCTCAAAATGTTGTAACATTCCTATGTAGTGGTGCCAAATTATTGCACACATCACAGGGATGAAATCCACACAAGAACATTAAATCGGCAATACAAACCTGAACTCCAGAAATGTTCTCTTTCTGTTGCTGCTCCTTTTTCTGGATGTCTGATTCCTTTTCTGTGAGAGATTCGAAGGTAGATTTCACCTGACCCTGGGGTTGGGATTCAGATCAGAGAATAAAAATGTCAGAAAATGAACACGACATGACACAATGATGTGATCAGAATCGGTTTGCTTTTACCTTGTAGATTTCAACAGCTTCATCTACCGGCATGAAGCTGTGAGACTTGTGTTCCCGCCCAGCTGCACAAATCACACAGATCAGCTTCTTGTCCGTTTCACAAAACAGCTTCAGTTCTTCCTGATGTTTCTCGCACTGAAGTTTACTTTCCTTCTCTGTCTGATTCAGGCTCAGTGTTCGAGCTTTCTCAGACAGTCTAACCAAGGCCCGATTCACCCTGAGGGTGCGGTCTGTAAATTCCTCTCTACATTCCGGGCAGGAGTTTTTCCCCTCCCTGTCCCAACTCTGTGTGATACAGGAGCGGCAGAAGTTGTGCCCACACTCCAGTGTCACCGGATCGGTGAAGAAATCCAGGCAGATGGGACAAACTATCCTCCTCGGTTAAACTTTCGAACCTGTCTTTCGCAGCCATGTTAAGTCCGCCCCTCTCTGTTAAATCCTCCACTTCCTGGTTCAGTGTTTTCCACTGCGCGCGCTGCCGTCTCGGGGATTGAATGTTATTTGTCTGCAAGTGTTGAGTGTTCAGTGTCCTGGCCAAAGATCTTAGAGCGAAGAATAAATGTTTTTTATTTGCAATGTTTCTTATTTAAGTGTCCCTTGTCTAGTCGAAATAAAGTTCACTATTGGTTTAGAAGAGGGATAAATTGTCAGTTATATACATTATACTGCATTTTCCCTGTATGTGTGTTTATAAACAATTCCTTAACCCAGAATCACCCTTATGAACTAATTGAATTAGCTAACCCCTAATCACGCACAAAAAGTCACCCCCTGTCAATCACCCAGCGAGTTTCGGTTCCGGTTCTACTTTCAACTCAAACACTGCTTGTCCCATTTAAAAAGAAATCTTTAAAAAACATTAAAAAAAGGACTATTACCAGAATCAAATTTTATTCTTGACAAGAAGTTTGAACTGACAGATTTATGAATCTGACCCACACAAACTGTTGCCCCGCAACATTGATTACAGTGCGAGTCGGGTCGGGTTAGGTAGGCTCAGGTTGCTAAAATGGGCGTGGAAAATGCCCATGGTCCCCTCCATAGCGTACTACACGTCAGTCCATTGCATTTAGCAGGAGTAGCCTATCTTGCTCCGCTATAAGATCTTTGGTTCAAAGTGTTTTCCACTGCGCGCGCTGCCGTCTCGGGGATTGAATGTTATTTGTCTGCAAGTGTTGAGTGTTCAGTGTCCTGGCCGCTCCCAACTAATCTCACATGAGGGAGGAGTCAGTTAGACATTAAACTGCATCTGCCCTGTGTCTGTCCACTCCCCCAACCTGTCCCAAATCACCCTTCATCCTCGTAGCATCCTCCTCACAGTTCACACTGTCACCCAGCTTTGTGCCATCTCCTCTCTTTCTCACCTCCTATCCCTCTCTCTCTCCCCTTCCCCCACTGACACATCTCCTCCACCCCTGACTCATCCGCTCCGCCCCGTCCCCTCTCCCCGCTTCTCCCGCCCCTCTCCCTGCCGCACCCCCCTCTCACTTTCCCAGGGCTCCGGCTTCCCGTCTTCCTTCCTCCCTTACACTTCCCACTCCCCACCCACCCCTCGCCTGCACCGACGCTTCCCTCTCTCTGCCCCAGCCCAGCGGGCCGTTTGATTCGGTGAGGTTTCCCCACAAGTCTGGAGCCGGTGCCCGTAGTGTAGACGTGACCGGGACACGGGGATGCGGGGGGGGGGCAGGGGGGGAATGTCTGGGACAGCGGGATTGGTGCGAAGCTGCTGAAGGACAATTGACTGCAGGATGCTGGTTTAAACCGAAGATAGACACAAAAAGGAACTGGAGTAACTCAGCGGGACAGGCAGCATCTGTGGAGAGAAGGGATAGGTCGATGAAGGGTCTCGACCGCTGAGTTACTCCAGCATTTTGTGTCGATTTTAAGTGATGGGTGGATACAGGTGAGGGGGTGATCAGTGGGTGGAATAAGTGACAATGACTAGAGGTGAAAATGAGACAAAATGATGTCAGATGAGGAGAGAAGAGGAGGAATGAAATGTAAAGCCGGAGGGAGGGAGAGATGGGTGGGGTGGATAACAGGGAAATGTGGGTCTTGGAGATGGGAGGTGAGCGGGTTGAAGAGGGGAAAGGAGCAGGGTGACTGGGGAGGGGTGGGAGATGATGACACTGGTTTTCATCCCAAGACCCGAAGTAAGGATAAAGTTTCTCTGTGAATTTATTCCCAGTGAAGGTGTGGAGATGGGACTTGGTGTCCGCGTCGTTAAATGTAACTGTCCCGGACTCGTAACTGAGATAAACTCCCACCCTCCCGGGGATGGGACGGGCTGGGAGAGGGGATGGAGGGGAGGTGAATGCATCAAACTGGTCACCCCACCGCCAGATGCTCCAGACTCCAGTCTCCGGGGTCAGTGGGACCGGTCTCTTCCTCTCCACAGACTCTGCGGCGACTCCCAGATTCCAGCGCCGACTCCCCACCACCTCCACCTGTGGGAAGAGATTGGGGGGGTGTGTGAAGAGGGACGGGGTGTGAAGAGGGGGGGGGGGGGGGGGGGGGGGGGAGAGAGGGGGGTGTGGGGGAGGAGAAGTGGGGGTGGGGGGGGGGGGAGAGGGGGGGGGGGGGGGGGGGGGGGGAGAGGGGGGGGGGGAGAGAGAGAGAGAGAGAGAAGTGTGTGTGTGTGTGTAGATGTGTGTGGAGAGTGTGGGTGGAGGGTAGTGTGAGTGTGGTGGTGTGTGTGTATAGAGGGGGGGAGACATCTCTCTCCCTCTGCCTCTCTTCTTCACTCTCTCTCTGTCTCTGTGTCTGCCTGTATAAGGATGTGTGTGTGTGTGTGTGTGTGGGTGTGTGAGTGTGTGTGTGTGTGTGGGTGTGTGTGGGTGTGTGTGTGGGTGTGTGTGTAGTGTGTGTGTGTGTGTGTGGGTGTGTGTGTGTGTGTGGGTGTGTGTGTGTGTGTGTGTGGGTGAGAGAGATACGGGACGGAAGGAAACTTCATCCGTCAACGCACCACCCCGCGACCATCTTCCCCACCGGGTCTCCACTCGTGCACCCATTCAGCCCGCGACCCCCCTGCTAGCCCACCGCACCCCGGTGGGGAGTGGGGGGGGGAAGAGGGGGGTCGCAGGAGGTTGGGACACCTCCATCATCCAATCACTGCGCTGAATCATCATGTCCCGCCCCCACAGCCTGCTGATCGACGTCTCTCTTGTCCAATCGCCGCCTGTCCATTATCAGCCCCGCTGCAGTAGGGGCGGGGCTGATAATGGACAGGCGGCGATTGGACAAGAGAGACGTCGATCAGCAGGCAGTGGGGGCGGGGCTGATAATGGACAGGCGGCGATTGGACAAGAGAGACGTCGATCAGCAGGCAGTGGGGGCGGGACATGCTGCTTCAGCGCGGTGATTGGATGATGGAGGTGTCGGTCAGAG